>NC_091937.1:44156279-44297253 GCF_041260155.1 Ptychodera flava
GGACTGAGTCTCTTGCATCGTGGACGAAACACAGAAACAGAGTAAACTGCACCATGCATAAAAAGCGACTTTCTTAAAATTCTCAAATATCAAAATCGGGAACTGTCCGGTGATAAACGACTATCAAAAGTGTCACTGAAAACGTTGAAAGTTTACTCATCGTCTGAATCGTACATAACCATGGGGCGGCGTCTCTTCATGGCAGGCATTCCAATGGCGTGCACATCACTGACACTAGATTGGTTACGGTTGCCTTCTACGGTGAAGTTAAAATTGAAAGTCCCACCGGTTATTGTTGCATTCGCAAACATACCCGCGACAGCACTCGCTTGTTGTGATGTTATGGCAGGCTGAGGTTGAGAAACTTCGGCAGAGAGAGAGGTGTTACCAGTCGGCAATACTGCGAGGTTGTAGGGCTCATACTTCGGTTGACCGCCGGTGAGAATGTCGCTCATTTGTTTTTGTTGGTCGTTCGAAAGCTACGGCGTATCTGTTCAGACTGCTAACGTTTTATGGCCGCTAAGTTGAGCCACGGTGTTTGGTGGTACACCTGCGTGAAGCAAACGTGTAATTGAAGTCTTCCTTGCGCTGTGGTTCGTAAGTTTTCCATCCAAACCCGCTGCTGTACACATGCGTTTCATTATGGTGTCGATTTTATTTCTGCCCATTGGCTGAGCTCGGAACCATATGCCCCTTTCGAGGATTGCCGTTGACGTTTGTATGCCGAGATAAAAGGGCGAAGTTGGACATTTCATCGTTTGCGGCCGACGAAGCTCGTACTCCCGGTGAACTTGCACGGGGCATATTTTTTTATTGTCCGGTACCGCATATGCCTTTGGTGAAAATTTCCGTGTGTTTCCCGGTTCACCTTTGCGCGTCTTCGTGACTCTTTCATTGTACTCCAAATATTCGCCGCGTTGATCTTGCTTAACGACGACGTCACCCCATGTCATTTGGTGGTGTTCGTTACTTCCACGAAGACCGAACAGCTTCGTCATATTAAACCAAACTGTGTTGATGATTGCATCTGGCGATGAAGTGCCAAGTTGGCCGCTTTCAATAAGTTTGGTCTCGTCGCTCTCCGTCAAAGCGGATGCCTTGCATGGCATGTTTCCTTTTCCTTCGGCTTTTAATTTCTTGCGCTTGGCAGCGAGTGATTCTCTGCTTCTTTGAAACTCGTCGTCTCGAATTATGCTCTTATTGTATCTCATTTCTCGGAGATGTCTATCTATACTTTTCTGGTAACTTGACAGTGAGTCTGGCTCGTACTCTTTTCCGTTCTTCATTTTCACTGACCAGAAGAATGATGCCAGTGAGTTATCAAGGTCCGCGGGTGGTATTTCATGCAGAGGCCGTCGTTCAGCTGTCATATTTATCTTCCACTCGTCAAAGACAGCTACCTCACGCCTGGTCTTGTTGGCGGTATTTGTGTTTTTTTGAAGAGCAATTTGATGGTTCAATGCATCTTCAGTTAAAACACTTGCGAATCTTTGCTTGACAGCTACACCTGACGTTGTACTTGTACTTGGACCAGGTAGTGGCTCCGTTGAGCTGACGTCTTGCGTTGTCAGTGTCGATTTTGCTTCGCTGACGACGGACTGCTCTTCCGGATAATAAAAGTCATCCTCACACTGAGATAAATAAATGCAGTTTTCTTTGTCGTAGATTTTATCGGTTAGACTATCCATTATGGGGTAACTAATAACTTGCAACAGCCTCCGAACTGATATGAAATATGAAGACGACAATTTTTTTGTTTACAAATAAAAGTAGTTCCAGGTCAAAATTGGTAAATACTCATTAACATAAAGGAATGGCATAATGTTTTTGGTATTGCACTGCAGTGCAAATACCGGTAGTACGCGCGCGCTTCGATGCACGTAAACTGTGGTACATATGTAATAATAAGGGTTTTCTAAGAACTTGGCAGGAAGGCACACCCTTAGCTGGAAAGGGTTAAGCCAAAAGACTCGTGAATAAATTTGTACTAGTACGCTTTTGATCTGATAACAAAATTATGTTCATCCAAGTAAGTAACTTTTCATATTTCCACAGAAGTTTTAATCTGAAGAAACAAAATTACTGATTTGTACACTGTTCTGCTTTACCTACAGGTGAATATGGTATAAAGTGCTGTTTGTGGTAAGATGAAGCCATGGCAGTGATAGCTCATGATCGTGTTGATGAATTTCAGGTAAGTGCAAAGGAGGTATGATAGAGAAGAAAGACTGCCTCAGGTGTCAATAGACATCAAATCAGGTCCAATAATCGTTATCATTCAGGTAAACTGTGAAATTTACCAGGTCCAAGGAACATATAGATGATGACAAAGGCAGTGGGGTCATCTTGAACCACAAAAGATAGTATTCAGTTTTTATCTTCTCGTCTATTTAAAGACAGAGAAGGTTTTCGAGTTGAAAACAATGTGAAAGCAACTTCAGTTCGTCAACTACGAAATTCCGTCCGTCAATATCCATCAATGCAACTTCCGGCCGTCAATTTCCTGGCATTGTGATTGGTCATATCATAAGCTGGTGGGGTGTTCATGGTTCGGGTTGAGGTGTAGGAGAACGATTTTGAACTGTGACAAAAATCAAAAGGGGCGTAGCCACAGTGTTAAGCCTTTCTCCAAGGTTACTTAGTTGACTGCGATCTAGACTACTGAGCTGACGTTGTAGGGGTACTCACTTTGTTTGCTCACTATGTGTGTGCTAGGTGTGTTTGGTACTGCGTTGCATGGATATCCCTCATGGCCTCACAGGGCTCGAAATTAGCTGTAGTCTTGCATCAACTGACTACCAATTTCTCTGCAGAGACTACCAACTTTGCAAAGTGGTAGTCACAATTGACTACCAGAATTGAACGGACCATTCAGTCTCCGCCGTGCTGTGACAGGCTGAAAACTGCCACACTGACCTAGTTGTCAATGATACCACAGTAATTCAAAGCAGCTCGGGCATCATAGAAGAAGTTTGGTAGCAACTTTAAACTTTTTAACTATATTGACAAATGATTTTGCAACATTTACATGTATGTCAATGTAGTTTTTGCTTTGCATGCAGTTGATGTTCTCTTCAATTATCGTGGTTGCGTCAGTCACGTATTCCCCACACGTAGCATGTTGGCATTGAATTGAGAAAGTGAAACTTGAAAGAATGAGCATATTGAACCATTTCTGACAAATTTCCAAGCCATCGCCGAGCTTGAGATCAGAGACGATGGTAGGATGAAACAGAGATACTGAAAGCTCAACACATCGGGTCACTAAGCTGATGGAGACAACAACGTTCGCGGGGTGAACAAGTCAAAGGGACTTTATGACGCAGCTGATGGAAACACACTTAAAAAACTCAAATTCACAAGAAATTTTCAAAAGTCTTGGCAAATAGGCAGAGAATCCTGGCTGAAATGTGACTACCTGAAAAGTGCGATGTTGTGTATTATCTGCCCAAGGAGTAACACTTCAGCTTTCAATAGTCAGACTGGCTATATATGAGGGTTGAAACGATCCAAAAGTACGAGACAAGTACATGTACTTCAGAAAATGGTCCTATGACATTCCGCAGTGGCATTACTTTGAATGCAAAGCTATGTGATTTTTGTCCAAATGTAGTAGAAGATGAGCTCCATTTTATTTTTGACTGTACACTTTACAATGTTATTAGGAATCAGTTGTTCTGTAAAGCCAGAAATTTGTGCTCTGTATTTGATTCATTTGATGTACAATAGAATTTTGCATGTGCTAAAGAACCTGTACGGAATGCCCGTTCCATAACACGTACAAGGTGCCCTGTCCCCTGTGGCTGCATATGCGCGTTCACTGTTGAACGGTTGCAAGGGACCCATTGGACAAGTGCCAGAATATGTCTCGCACGCGCTCTGTACGTACGTGTGTAGTGCACAGGCACTATCCAGAATTTGCAGAAGCGCGTCCAAGATAGCATTCCACACCTGCACTGTACCCTGGTAAATCGGAAGAAAAATTGTTGACATTTCACGAAAACGGTCATTACTCTGACAATTTGATGCCCCAGTCACAAATGTAGGATACATTAAAATAATAAGGCTGTTACGAAAATACCGCAAACGATACACTTGGACATTGGCGCCGCGCATCGCCTGATGCGAAACAGAGGGCGATATGCTGCCATGTGCATAATTAATTAGACATGTGCATAATTAATGAGGTACAGTATGTGCCATCCATTCGTCCATCAGTTCACGCAGATATCTCAGATATTTTGACATGTCACGTGACCTCAGTGACCTTTGACCTCAAATATACATATTTGTCCATAACTCAGTAACCACAAGTGCTACACCCTTCATATATGGTATGATGGGACACCTTATGACGCCACATATTGTACCTCATTAATTATGCACATATCTAATTTTGAACGAGCCAATAGAGCTAGAGGTCTGATTTTTGTATATAGAGATAACTTAGCAATACAATTTTTTTGACAAAATGTCACGTGACCTTGGTGACCTTTGACCTCAAATATACATATTTGTCCATTACTCAGTAACCACAAATTCTTCACCCTTCATGTATGGTATGATGGGACACCTTATGACGCCACATATTGTACCTCATTAATTATGCACATATCTAATTTTGAGCGAGCCAATAGAACTAGAGGTCTGATTTTTGGTATATAGGGATAACTTAGCAATACAATTTTTTTTAACAAAATGTCATGTGACCTTGGTGACCTTTGACCTCAAATAAACGTATTAGTCCATAACTCAGTAATCACAAGTGGTACACCCTTCATATTTGGTATGATGGGAGACCTTATGACGCCACATACTGTACCTCATTAATTATGCACATGTCTAATTCTAAGCAAGCCAACAGCTGGATGTCTTATTTTTGGTATATAGGGATAACTATAGGATAGAAGTTTTTTGACAAAATGTCATGTGACCTCGATAACCTTTTACCTAAAATATATGTTTATGTCAATAAATAAGTAACACAAGTGCTATGTCCTTTATATTTAGTAGGATGGGAGACCTTATGACAATCACAGAAAAGCCCTATTGACTGTGGAGTAAGTGTACTCAAAGCCCCAATAAAAAGCAAACAAAGGTTAAAACCTATTCGACAGACTAGACTGTCCCATGTAAACACAACACTGGCAATTACATTCTAATGCAGGGTTGTTACCAGCCAGATGGTGTCCAACGGCCAGTTAGAGTGATTCATACATTTTGCCATAGGGACATTTCATTGGTCCTTGAAAGAAGCTTTAGGAGAAATACTCACTTATCAATATTTTACTTTGCAGACGCATCGCTCAGAAATATTTTGCAAGTTGTTAGAAACTACTCCATATCATACGATACACGGTATTCTGGTACATTGGAATCGCTTCCAGTGCAGGAAACAGAAGGACGAAAAACTGAAACGGTACTGTGTGAAGACACTTCTTTATATAATATTCAGATGTTGTACCGTGTAATTTTAGTGGACTGAGTACTCTTTGTGATGTGCTAAAATCACAGTGACTAAATGCAAGCCGGACATACAGAAACTATGGTATTTTTGCTTACATACCCGATACATTTACATGTATGCTTGGTCCTTCAGAGACTGGAGGCTGTGAGTCTGTCAATTCATAGCCAGTACTTGAGCATGATGAAAATTACAACTTTACTTGGCATAGAGACCATAGATAGCATATGTAACAACATTTATTTGTTTTGTGATGTGAGTCAACATGGCACCAGGTACCTAACTATTTCAAAAGAAAGATTTCTGAAATTTGCATCAAAATATAGTAACTTGGTACCCTGATTGATTCTTACTGAAAATGAAAACATTTTAATGGAGATGATTTACATTGTATAGGTAACCCTTTACTGCTGACTCAATAGGAACCAGCCTCATATTATTTGATGTGTCTGTGTGAGCACTCAAACTTTTTTACAGCCTTACTATGCTAAATGTTAGGTGGGCGTGGCTTAAAGTTGATAAATTCATTTGCATATTTAACAATTTTTGTACACTGGGCCATATCTCAAAATTCAATGCATCAAATTTCATTGTGTAATCAGTAACTTTGCCCCACAATCTCTATTTGCTTCAGCTGATCTACTATTCATACTTTGTCAATGGCATTGTCTTTGTGTCAATCATTCAAGTTGTTTCACTGAATTTTTTTTTTGCTGGCTGCAATTAGAGTTTATGTTGTGAAATGCAGACCAGTATTTCAACAACTTTTAAGAAGTCTAAGAACACAAACTATTTACCGTATATCAAACAAAATGCATGATAAAGTATAAAAGCAATTGTCGTACCTGTATAATGGGATAGTTGCATTATTGTATAGAAATGAAACAAAAACAAGTAATTGATGATAACTGTCATCTTGATAATGACCAGGTTCATTACAAAGAAATCTTAAACTTTGCAAGATTTGTTTTTCTTCTTAGCCTGACATAATTATGCATACTACAAAATCTAGGTATTTGTTGTAAAAATGGAAAAGCAGCCTCACTATATCATCTTTTTGAAATCATACCAGCATATCAATGTAGTCATTTGCTGCAACAAGTTTTCATTGGTATTAATATAACTGCTTTCCCACCCAACAGTGTGAATTCAATATCACTATTCCGGAGTGGAATATTGTGCCCTGGAAAGAAGTTGAAATACCGATACCTTACATAGTAAGTTTGTTAGCTCTGCTGTCAGTGACACAGAGCTTATCTAATAGGTGCATGTATGGCGTTGTACTTCATCAGTCAACTTTTTGCATTCAAGCTTTCTTCTTCAAAACACGCCAGTCGGATTCCTTTAATACTTAGAGTGCAGGTCCCCAGGGATGACTTAGTCAGATTTGTTCAAATTGTGATTAAATATGCAAATTTGTAATTTTTTTAGCTACTATAGACTATAGTCTATAGAAGCTATTGGGATGGGTATCCGTCCGGCGTCTGTCGTCAGTCTGTATGTATGTATGTATGTATGTATGTATGTATGTATGTCCGTTTGTGAGGCGTCCGTCCACTCAAATATCTTGAGAACCGCAGTACTTACTGATTTGATATTTGTTGTGTAGATGAAAAATACGATTTTGAGAAACTATTTTTTTAATTTTTTGATATTGTTGAAAATAGGCAAATTAATGCCAAAAAGGTGTTTTTGGTAAAAAATCTTCTTCTTCATAACCGCTGGTCAGACAGCTTTGTTATTTGGTATACAGGTCCCTAGGGGTAACCCAACTTAGACTTGTTCAAATTGTGATGAAATATGCAAATCTGTATTTTTAAGGAATTTTTTTGTCATTTTGGTCAAAATTTGACTTACATTGTATGTAATTCTTGTACTGTATAAACCCTATCAATTCACCCAGAAAAAAATAATTAATATGATTTTAAATAATTGAATTAATTAGGAAATCATCAAAGCCAAAATAATTTTAGTGTAGAATTATCAGAAAGTTCAACTTTTTTTGACAGTTCATAGTGAAATGCTTACCATCTTGGAGGATTAAAACATGTAAAGGCAACTTTCCTGAATCCCAACTTTGACATATTCTGAACCGTCATTTATTGTGCCCTGTATGTTATCTAAAAGAAATTGCTCAAAATAGTCAATAGAGATGAGATAGAGATAGAGATAGAGAAAGTTCTAATTTCCATTTATGGTTGACTTGGTAAGGATAAAATAAATTACTTTTTGAGGAAAAAATAGAGTGGTCAATTAAAAGAGTGGTCAAAGTGATAGGGTTTTTATGGTAAAGCTGGGCTGTATAAAGATTCCTCATGTGCTATTTATAGCAATTATGCAATCTGTGTAAACAGTGCAATGAAAGTGTAACATGATTCCTTATAATGCTTTTGATGACCTTGAACTTCTTAAGTTTCAAACCTTTGTCTCTTCAGTGTGCTTTCTCTGAGTATGTACAGTCTCAACTTATTAAACAGAACTCACAATGTTAATCAAAGATATCCACCTTCTTCATCAATACATGTGTCACAAAAGGTTATTCTCTACATAACTCAACAGAGCTCTGTCAACTGTTGAGTTGCTTGTTCTTTCAAAACCGCTGGTCAGACAGCTTTAATATTTAGTTTACTTGTCCGTAGGATGACCTTAGTGAGATAATTTCATACAGTAAGGAAATACTTAATTTTGTATCCATGTCTATAGTAGCTTCAGGGACTTTGGCCCTATGTTTAGACAATGCAATTATTTTTTGCAACGATTTTCTTCTCCTTAACAGCTGGTACGATAGCTTTAATGTTTGGTTTACAGGTCCCTAGGGATGACTGATCAGATTGTTCAAATTGTGATGAAATATGAAAATTTGTATTTTTAAAGCAGTGTTTAGCTCATATTTGGTATGTGTACAAATACCAAAGAGAACTTATATGGTGAGTCGGTGGCATCTGTATGTATGTATGTATGTATGTATATATGTGTGTATGTATGTATGTATGTATGTTAGTTAGTATGTGCAGGTGTACTGGTATGTCCGTCCACATCAAAAACTCCAAAAGCGCCACACGTACCATCTTAGGTTTTGGTGTACAGGTGGACCTCATTTGTATGCAGTGTACCTTCTATTTGTGGGAGTGGTGGCAATAACTGAAACAGCCTACTCCACTGTCTGAGTCATTTCCTGTTATTGTTCATGATCTGATACATTACTGTATTGGCAGACCTGCTAACACCAAGAGGACTGTGTTGAAACATTCCTCTGCTATGCGTGTTCCTAAAGTTGACGTCTAGTACCTAAAGTTTCAACACTTATTTACTTTTGTCACTCTTGTTTTTCTGGTTTAAAAATTTCTTGAATGACCAATTCAAACAAAATGTGAGCACACTGTCCGTGATGGCATTTTGTTAATTTTGGTCTAAAACCTTAAAAAAAAATTTCATTCAAAGTTGCTGGGCTGACAGATTTGATATTTTAGAAATAGGTCCCTAAGGATGACCTTTTCCAGATTTGTTCAAATTATTTTGAAATATGCAAACTTTGCTGTACTGTATAAATCAGTCTTGAATGAAAATGTAGCTTGCTTGATTTTTCCCCAGGTGATTACAGTGAAAGTCCCTGAGGGAGATTCGCTTCTCAAGTATACTACTGTGCTCTCGCTGTCGCTCGTAACTTTCGTAAATTAGGAACAAAAATGAAAATTTACAAAAAAAAATAAATGCCCGATCGGCCATTTACGAATAATTTTGTTATTTTTGAAGCCTGATTTTCGGTTAAGATTATGAATTCCGGGGAAATACTGTCATATCTCGTCTTTCAAAAACTACTCTGCCCCTATCATCGGCGCATCGGCACATCAATAGCTTTGGACTTTGACCTGTGCTAACATGAGCATGCGCATCCCCGGGTCGTGTACTGTTATACTGGTGTACCATGCATTACGGTAGTTTCGAGACACCCAAACACTCACACGCTGTCAACTTTCCGAATGGATGGTTGAAGCGGATCGAGGGAAGCGGGCAGTTACAAATGCTTTAGATGGATAGTATCCTCAGCTGGGAAAGAAAGTTAGGGATAAAAACGACAACTCATATGAAAAAAATTGGAAACAATGAAACCGCTGAGAAGAGATCAAGAACAGTCAGCCTGAAAGACAGTCGAACTACAGCGAACTGCAGTCCGGACCGCGCATGGTTGAACAGTACTCGCAAAGTGTTTTTTTCTGTGCATGGAGGTGGAAGCGAGCCGGAAATCTTAGTTGTCATAGATTTGTCATTTGACGATATGCAGATTGAATTTTTCTGTGAACTTTCCAATTGTAATAGGTTTCCTTCAAAATATTTTACAAGAAACTGTCTCAGCAAATGTTTTGAATACTGATAGTTTTCTCTGATGCTCCAGAGACAATGCTGTGCACAGTCCTACGACGAAAGTTTATCCACACCAAAAAAAAATGACGATCATCTATAGCGTTTTAAAAATGTGACTGTCTATGCGAAAACATTAGCAGGGTCACCAGTTTCAGTTTGCGCACTTGAATTTGCAGTTATAACGAGACAAAATTTGTGCGAAACCACAGACTGCCAAATGTTCTGATCAGTGGTTGTCTTACATGTAAAAAAAATTTAGAGCAGAACATGGCATAATGACTGCAACTACATGTATAGAGGCACCACCTAGTTATGGCACCTAATACCAATGGATGACATGCATGCTTTCAAAATACGAAAAAACAGGGGACAGATTTTCCAGCATCTAAAACTTGTGCAAACACTGATAATATTAATGACCACTTAATATATTAATATATATAATCATCAACCACTGAGAAATAAAATAATTATGAAGATCGATTAATTGAATAACAGTCATGGCCGGTTGACCAAAATGACACACTTATATGAGACAAGGAAGAAATTTCAATGTTACAAGCATTCATGACCCATGATGTACTGTGTTATTCAATGGATCTTTTGAAAATGCGTATAACTATCAAAATATGAGTGTTAATTGTCAAAAAAAGCTAAAAAGGAATATTTCGTTTGCCTTTGACTCTCATGATATTACGGTATTCACCATTTCTATCCTCTTAAAATCATTCATTGTGTACCAGAAGTGCTTGTTGAAAATTGGCAGGCTCAGCATTACATAATTTGTACTTACTAAATATTTTTGAACCGAATTCGTAAATTTACTAGCCAGGGAGAGCACAGTACTAGCCCTTGATCAGTAAACAATGAAGAACACTCTACCCAACCAGAACAAGGGCTTAGCAAAATCAACCAATGATGATGTCATCATACATCAAATATGATTACAATAATAGGAACTTTTCAAAATAATATTGTGCCAAACTATAGATAATGAAATTCTTCTTTCCAAGATCCTTTTTTGTGTACTTTTTATTTTAACATAATATGTAATAACAATAGAATCCCATAGCAAGCCTCTAGCACCCCACATGACAGGTACCTGCACTCTGGCTTGCGTTGTATTCTGCTGTCCTTGCATGCATGCATGAACATCTAGTGAGTGTGGGGACAGCAGAGCACAGTGCAAACCTATTTACATATACCCCAAGTAAGGCGTATTCACTTGCACTCTCTGGCTATGGGGTTTTGTTGTGTATATAAACCTAATTGTTTTCATGAGAATATTAGGCCAAGTGTTCTTTAGGTGTGCTTTTGTCTTTTTTGTCAACAGTAACTAATCTTATTACTCATCAGTTTCAGTGGCCGAGACCATATTCGTTATTTGACCTACAGTTGGACTCAAGGAAATACTTGCATCTGTCTGGCACTGAAGAGTTGAAAAAGGGGTAAAGTAGGATGTAGATCTCTGTATTCATGAGTGTTCCACCACGGTCCCTCGTGGAGGGACCGTGGTTCCACTGAGTGGCATGAAGTGTTATAGATGTAAACATTGTGTATTCTTATTGAAACCTAACCCAGTATGGAGATTGATCTCTATGGAGCCACACAATAGTGTGATCTGCTCATATACCAATGGAATACATATTAAGGTCTCCTTCTTGGAACATTTTCATGCTGAAGTATCTTGAAAGAAAGCCAGTGAGCAAAATAACACCCATAGGTTTGCAAAAGCACACATGTAAATTTTAACATCAGAAATTTGCATTAGAGTATATCAAAAACAAGACATACATAATAAGTTTCCTTCAGCATGAATTACTACAGATATTGTTAATGTCTAATTGTAATTGCTTCAACAGTCTTTTTAGTCCCAACGAACACCGTCCTGGGGAACTTAGAGGTTGGTCATGTCCGGTGGTGTGTGTGTGTGTGTGTGCATGCATCCGTCTGTTCATTTACAAAGATATCTCAGAGATGCCTTCAGCAATTTCATTCAAACTTAGTACAAGGATTACTCCCTATGTCATACATTTGCACATTGACTTGTTTGTGATCCGATCCAATATGGCTATGTGACGGCCATTTTACCGTAAAAACCCTATCAATTCGACCAGAAAAAAATAATTATGATTTGAAATCGTCGAATCAATAGGAAATTAAAATTGCCAAAATAATTAAGTGGTCGAATTAATTGAAATCATGATAATGAAATTTACGCGAGACATGTTTGCTATGTGGAGACTGCTTCAAAGCATGGACATGTGACTGTGAGGTCGACAAATTTGTCTATGCTGTACCGGTAGGTTACAAAAGATCCTCAAACCTCAAAGGCACGTGGCCAAGTGGGTGTCACATCAAAATCAAAGTGGCCGTGATAACAGACGGAGCGATCTGTACACTTTGCCACTGGCCACTTGATGGACGACATGTCAGTTGACATCGTGTGCTGGCCCTTGGAAATATATTGTAACTCCGTGACAGGCAGATAAGATAGTCTAAGGGCATTTAATGCGTTTAAATTTTGTAAAAATAATAAAAATTGACATCACCGATCATAAGAAACGTGGCGTTGAAGATAATATTTTTATGAGAAGTCTCTGACGGCCATTTTCTGTAAGTATGGTCTGACTTCGCAAAAATGGGAAACAAACATCTGAAGATTTACTTCAACCAACACTTTTGGATTTGTTCTACTCCTATTATAAGATCAGTCAAATTTCTGGAAAGTAGGTGTACATTTTCGATGTCTGTGTAGCGTCTATACCGAAGTCATATCCAAAAGACTGTAATCAGTTCGCGACAGCGTAGACCCCTCTCTCTCTCTCTCTCTCTGCCCCCCTGGCATTTCGATGTTTTATTTTGTCGACATTTGTATATCAGTTTGAAGTTTCAGGTCACTGCTCAATGCAATAGTTGATGTCAATTTCCTGTATCGGGCATGGTCTCTGTCGTCATTCTAATCGTTAGTTTTTTAGTCCAAACGGACACCGATCCGGGGGGACTTATAGGTTTTGTCATGTCCGTGCGTTCGTGTCCGTGCGTGCGTCCGTCCGTCCCGTTCACACGAGATATCTCAGACATCTGTGGACAGATTTCGTTCAAACTTTGCAAAAGAATAGTACCCTACCTCATACAGATGCACGTCGATTTGTTTCACAATGCGATCAAATTTGGCCGTGTTAGAGGACTTTTTAGTTTACACTCCATAGACTCCCATGTATAAGGCAGCTCTCCATAGACTCCCATGTATAAGGCCAAGAAAAATAAAAATTTAGTTTCTCATCGTATTCATATTGCAAAAAGGATGCAGTGACACAGTTTTTAGTCCCCACAAATAAAGTCCAGGGGCTTATAGATTGGGACATGTCCGTCCGTGAGTCCATCCATGAGTCCATCCGATCATGCAGATATCTCATACACTTTGACAAAATGTCATGTGACCTTGGTGACCTTTGACCTCAAATATACATAGTTGTCCATAACTCAGTAACCACAAGTGCTACACCCTCTCAATCGACAAGATTGAGAATATGTTGATTTATTTACGTAGTAAATCCTTGTGTGTGAAAGTTAACGATCAAATCTTTTCTCCTGATGACTATCTATTCTGATATCCCTCACAGTAGTCAGAGTTTTGTCAAAACCCACGCCGGCCAAGTGGGTAGGCTCACTACATGCATGATATATCCATATTCAAAACATGGTTTACCGCCGCACGTACGTGCAAGATACCGCGAAAGTAACGGTATATAGTCAAGCCTAGCTAAATTTTGTGATTGCCCTAAACATTAAAAATTGTTGGTCTTGGTAAATGATTTTGAAGGATTGGAATACCAATGTTTGCTTTTGAGGAAAGATTTCGGATGTCGGAAAATATTTATCAAACTTCAATACGCGGGCCTTCGAAACAACCACAGTACACAGCATGTACTACCGTAGAATACATTTCATAGAACGGCGGCTTGGTGCAAACAAATTCAGTGGTAGTCAAAACTCACTAAAATTATGTCAATCCCCACAAAGTTTTTTTTTGCGCTGAGTAAACGATTCTTACTCATTGTAAAGAGTGTTCACGATCTGCAAACGGGAAAACAAATAAAAATTCCAGTCGCTAAATATACGTAATGCTATGGCACTTTGCTCAGACGCGGCGTGAAATCTACATTGCATGCTATACCATTGATGGATTGAACACCCGGTCACTGAAATTCCTCAGGAAAATAAATGATTTACAAATATGAACATTACTTTTATATCCAGAGCTAGTGTAAGCCTCTCGGGGTCTTTTTTGGACCCATAAATAAAACGTGGCTGTCGTTCTTTTCGTAGCCATATCGATCGTGTACGTCTGAAAACCAATCAGAACACGCAAAGCGTTTTTACAGTACCGATTGAAACCAAACAGATTTCGACTACCAACGAGCCTTAGGGCTGTGCCTCTGTAGCACAGCGCAGCCAATGGTAGAATTGGGACAGGAAAGAATTCATAACGTTTGTAAAGATTATTGCAGGCCTTGAATAGAAAAAACAGGCGGTGGCAAGACCTGTGTCAGACGGCGATTTGCTGCCGGTGACCACTATAATTGACAGCCCTTGGCATGGGTATAGGATAAATCGGTTATTACCCATTGTCGCTTCTTCCTTGCGTTGTGCAACAGCATTCATGTCATTTGTGCTGCATCATGCAGACACTCAACTTTTTCTTATGTTGCATACAGCACAAATGACACTCACGCTAATACGACACAGGAACAGGCGATATGGGTAATAATCTCTAAGAATCACTTCATGGTACGATGAAATATGGCAGCCTAGTGGCCATTTTTGTTCAGATTTTTTATATGTTTCAAGCCATTACATAGATACGCAGTGATGTTTTCTTTCAAATACCTGGTATGCCACAAGGAAAGTACACCATGCCATACATGCAGTCTAATATGTTTTAGGATTAAGATCCAATATGGTGTGCTAGGCAGCCCTTTTTCTTCTGATATTTCCATGTCTAAAGCCATAACTCCCCCATGCATGGACCGGTTTTCATAAAGACTTGACACAAGGACAATACATTATAACTTTACATATACATATACATGTGAATGTTTTTGCAATACAATGTAATATGACTGCCAAATGGCCAGACATGTGCTAACGTTTTCATATCAGCTCTAGTTTCAAACTTTGCACAAAGACTTGATTTAGGCTACCTGTATAGCCACATCTATTACCCAACTATTACACAAATTTAGTTTCTTAAAACTAATTTTATTTGTACTTTGTACATCAACATTGCACATACACATCAATACAAGTTAACACTTTCGCAGTCATTTTGGATAGGCTTTGTCCTATTTCACTTTACCATGATTTTCGTCATTGATTTCCAAATGTATTAACCAAGCAGGAACTATGTCATTTACAGTGACTTATTTCTCTATTTTTGCTGCAGAGTGTGGAAAGACAAATTTGCCAGCTAAAGTTTCCTCTAGGGACACACATTATCACAGCAGGCATTGAGAACAAGAAGACTAAGGTAAGAATTTCTCAATGATTGTTTACATTCTGTATTACAGTTGAAGTGGGTATATTTGGCACACCTAATTAGGTAATATTAAATCTCGCACCTTTGCTGAGCAGTTGCTTAATTTGCCAGTGGTTCGTCATTGTAAAACACATGCCCCATTATGGCAACAGCTTGGTGTTACCTTAAGAGGCCATGGTTGATTTTGCAGACATTCGTGGATCTATCGCTGGTGTAAGCACTGGCTGAACAAAGCCAGTCAGAAAGTGTGTCTCATAAAAAAGTATAAATTATTGTAATTAGTAGTACACAACAATGACTTACTTGGGTTCACGTTCACTGTCGATGAAGAGCACATGCAGTGTGCAATGTTTTGGAGACTCAAATTGCTCTATCCACATCAAATAGACCTCATTTATAATGTTCCACATAAAAAGATTTTTTGCGTGAGGACCAGCAGTGGCAAGTCTCTATGCTACCAGGTCATTCTGTCTTGTTTCGCAAGCATCATACCTATTAAAGCCATAGCAGTGTTCTCCCCAAGATTTTCTGGTAGAGCGATGGCTAATTTGCATAACAATAATTGTAATTTATGGTAATGAGTTTCTATTGTTTACTAAAAATTCAAGAGTGGAGGCCACCACTCAATAATTGCTGTGGGGAGAACACTGCATAGTATTGGTGGTGTCACCGCTGCTCTTGATTATGACGGAACAAGTGTGAATACAAAGATCCTGGCCCCGCAACTAGCCTGGCCCCGATGCAAAATCTTCCCCATATGCATCTGGCCTAACAGCAGACTAACCCTCTTGGTTTCAGTCAGTTGCTTACTTTGACTTAATTAATGATACAGATATCAGACTTGAAGAACTGTACAATTTGTTGAGGACTATGATTTGGTTTCATGTGATGATGTAGAGATGATCGGAGCGTAGCGTACTGCAGTGTTTCCGCTGCCTGCCCATCAAATTGCAAATGTGCGAAAAAAAGTAGTGTTGGAGAGAAGATTTTGGCATAAATTAGCCAAACTTGTGAATCAATAACTTCACCATGATGTCATAACTTTGTCTGTCCGCGCGCTGTCCTGCATACAACTTGAGACTTGATACCTTCTCTCTATGTGTATCCGTAACCTTATACGTCGGGAGATTCAATTTGTAACATGTACAGTAATGAATAAAATTGTAACGAAATCGCCCACATACACAAAGTACCTCATGCATACTGTGACTAGTTTACTATTACGATGTTGCAAAGTTTTGGACTGAACTGCACACAATGTGCGAAGAGATCAGTGCAGTGGCAGCCATGATGTCATGGACATCGACAGTGGAAGACCGTAGTAATGGTGAAACTGAGCAAATCGGCAAATTCCCTTTTGACTTTCAGCTGCTCCACCAAAACAGGGAGAAACCACCCTAATGCAGGTTCAAGTGCAAGTAAAGCTAAGAAATTGAAACAAGATGGACCTGGAAAGGAAAGTTGTGGCATGGTCAAAAGCATACACATAGCTTTTTAGCTCCACAGCCATATGTATATATGGCAATGGAAGCTATTCTTATAGGCTAGGAAAATGTCTGTATGTATGTATGTCTGTATGTCTGTATGTCTGTCCGTCAACATCAAAAACTCCAAAACCGCTGCACATTTCATCTTGATATTTGATGTGTACATGGATGATGGGCTGTAGATGAGATTTTGTTCAAATGAAGTTGTCATTGCCAAAAATATGCAAATTAAGTGAAAAAATGTAAAAACAGTCAAATTGAAAATCTCAATAACCACTGAGCAGATTACATGAAAATTAGCATGTAAGTACTTTGGGCTGACCTGAAATAATTGTGCTTTTTTTGATTTTTTGGATATTGTTGAAAATATACAAATTAGTGCCAAAAAAGGCGTTTTTGGTAAAAAATCTTCTTCTTCATGAACCGCTGGTCAGACAGCTTTGATATTTGGTATACAGGTCCCTAGGGATAACCCAAATTGGATTTGTTCAAATTGTGATGAAATATGCAAATCTGTATTTTTAAGGAATTTTTTTGTCATTTTTGGTCAAAAATTTATTTCATCAAAACCGCTGGTCTGACAGCTTTGATATTTGGTATACAGGTCCCTAGGGATAACCCAAATTGGATTTGTTCAAATTGTGATGAAATATGCAAATCTGTATTTTTAAGGAATTTTTTTGTCATTTTTGGTCAAAAATTTATTTCATCAAAACCGCTCGTCTGACAGTTTTGATATTTGGTATACAGGTTCCTACAGATAAACTAAATATGATATATAGAATATATGATGAAATCTGCAATTTTGTATTTTTGGTGCAATTTTTGACATTTTTGGTCAAAAAATGTGTTTCTCAAAACTACTTGTCTGATGCCTTTGATATTTGGTATACAGGTTCCTGGGGGTTCTCCTAGTGTGATATAGTGAAATTTGATGAAATCTTCAATTTTTGTATTTTTGGGTCAATTTTTGCCATTTTTGGTCAAAATATTTGTTTCTCAAAGTTACTCATGTGATAGCTTTGATATTTTGTATACATTTTTATACATAATTATGATGAAATCATCAATTTTGTATTTTTGCAGCTAATGTTGCCGATTTTAGGTCAGGCCATCCTGAAATGAGCTATCAAAGATCTCAACCATCTTCATCAATACATATGTCACAAAAAGTTGCTCTCTACATAACACAGCAGAGCTCTGTCGACTATTGGGTCGCTTGTTTTTTTCAAAACAGCTGGTCCGACAGCTTTAATATTTGGTTAACAGGTCCCTAGGATGACCTTAGTGAGATGATTTCATACAGTCAGGAAATACTTAATTTTGTATCCATGTCTATAGTAGCTTCAGGGACATTGGCCCTATGTTTAAGATAATGTTGTGATTCAGTAAGCATTTGAAATGGTAAACTGTATTTGGTGTTGAAATGCGGTAAAAAATAATGAGAAAACTAGTAACTAGCTGAGGTGATTTCAGCAGGTTTGGTTTCCAACAATATATTCAAAGTTTTTTTCAATGTTAAAGAGTGATGGAGGGGGGGGGGGGGGGTCCTGGCAGATTTTGAAAAAAATCCAAACAAATGTCAATAAAAAAATCAGCCACAGAAGGTTTGTCAAAAGAAAAGGTGGGATAGTGGAGGAAAAAAAGAATGTACAGTGTATCGGATAAAAAAGATGTTCCTCATCAATCTTCCAGACAACCCCCTTTTATCAAATGGTACACCCCTGATGTATTTTTGTGTGCCATTAACATGCAGTGTATCAAGTTAGGTAAGGATTTGAAAGGAATAGTCAAGTTCACCACAGTTTAACTTATCTCTTGTGTCATCATCCTTGTGTAATTGGTTAAGTTTGTAAGTTCTCCAGATGTGGATATACCAGCTGTTCTGGAAGAAACAATGTTTACTTTTCCCTATAGGGTTTCTGACTTAATGATTGCATGTTGAAATCTCTCCATGTATCTGGTGCATGGGCAAAATGTAAATATTGGTTGCATGTTATGTATTTCAGTCTATGTCAAATATTGTAAATGAAAAATCAAGAACAGTTTGCTGTGTGCTTGTAAAAGATAACATGTATGTCAATTAAATTATATAAAATAATTAATATTAAATTATGTCAATTAAATATTAAAACTGCCTTGCAGTTTGATTGTCTTAAAATTATCACAGAAGTAGAAAATGAAAAGAAACTAATCATATTGCTGTAACATATTCACCCTGAGTGTCTGTAGGCCTATACTTAACTATTTTATCATTACATTCAGTTTTTTGTATATCTTTATCACTCTCCATGGGCCAAGGACACTTGGGGTCAATGTCATCACTCTCATGTGTTTCAAATTGGGAACAACGACATAGACCTATGTGCCCATAGATCTCAACATATACACTCCAGTGATACTTCTTAATGACCACATTTCCCTGCCCCATCAAGACTAATACTCCTATTACAAGTGGGGACTGTCATTGTCAATGACTTGTTTAGTTAATGGTTGTATCACAGTATACGATATTTCTAATTCTGTATTTTTTCCATTTTATCTCTGAATAAATACATTAAACATATTTCACTGTCTCCAGTACATTACATTTAAGTATTTTCACTTCATGCACTTTATCCCTTTCACACATGTTCAAATATCTGACCAGAGAACAAACACTAAATAGTCCAGGATGGGAGCTAAGTGTCATTGACTGCTATTTTTTCAGAACGTAGTCAGAGCTTAAATATTTTACGTCGTCAGAGCGAGGGACAGCTAAAATGTGCGTGGTACATTGCTGCCAACAAGAAAAATATCTTTACTGACAGTTTTAGAAACTTGTGTGAAAGTCTTGTCCTGAAAGTAAAACTTGTGAGAATTATCATTATATTGTGACTGACATAGTCAACAGACTCATAGAGAAGGTACTCAAGCTCGGCATACTTCTGCATTATATTGTGCTAATATGCGACCCTTGTCATGATATGTCAGACTATGAGCATTTAACTCAATAGTCAGGTGTTTCTCCATATCAAAAGGTGTATATCTGATATGTTATAGACATGAACATTTTGATTTATGATCCGTGACTCCTGTGGCATGATTCAAGCTGGCTGTGAATACGTGTTGGGGTAAGTGGCAATAACCCCTGACCCGATCGCGATCAATACGCTACAAGGAGCACTGCTTACGTATTCATGGCTAGATCTGGGTTTCCTCTGGCTTCTGAAAATTCTCAGTAAATTTACAAATTGAGTCTCAAAAGTTTTACTTAATTTCAAAATTGTTAGTAAACTTGGAATTTGCAAAGTGTGACATTGTACAGCAAAAAGAACATCTTTTTTGTATGGACTACACTGAATGATGATGCAAACACAAATTAATGCTTCATTTAATAACACTTTATTTTATCCTCGATCTAATCGCAGATTCTAACAGAGAAGTGTGATTCTAGGTCATAGAGATAACAACACTTTTTTTGGAAGTTAAAGAATGTTTGTTTGAGCTTTCACAAGTTTGAGGCAAATCTACAGTACCAGAATCACATACTTGTAACCGCATTTTGCGGTATGCGGCAAACTTGCGGTAACTGTGCGGTAGCATTGTTCTCTGCCGCAAGGTCTGCGGTATCTATTGTCTCATGCCCACTTCCCATTGTTTTATCGCTGCAAACACTGCGGCAACACGTTTGCGGGAACTCACTGACGCCTCAAAACATGCGGCAACAGCAGTGAGGCAACACACTGACAACTCAAATGCTGCGGTAACACCTCGTTGTGATCGCATTCTATTGTTCTAAATGTTGAAACTTGTGCGGCAACTGAATGATTGACAGCTTCAAAACCACAGCCGAAGAAATTGCGATTCTGTACTACAAACCAAACATGAATGCTAATTTGAACTTCACGCTATGTTCAACTGTAGGCCTACACAGCAAGACAGTAAGGGTTATTGGGAGTCAACTTGGCATGCTATTCACAGTAATTGAGCACCAAATCGCCAAAATTGTAAAGGGAAATATAAATCAGTGTGTTTCATTAAGGCTGCGTGATTGCGCGATTTCTCCTCATTGACGTGCTGCGCGCCGCCAATATTGTACACAGAAGGGGCGACTCATCGCGCACTGTACTGAGCTGGCTGGAATGGCATATCAAATGTCATGGGTGTCACACCTCAATGCTTTTGACCGGTAATCGGCACCTGTACTTTGGCAACAGGCATTGTATAGTGTGGCAAGAACATTTACATGAAACAGACTAATTTTAGTTTGATTTTGATACTTTTTGTACTTTCCGTAGGCTGATTTTTCATATGAAAGCCTGCCAGCCCATTGAGAGTTACGTTCACAAAAGTTGCCCTCACTATATAAGGTTTCTGTGTCACATTATCTCTGTACAATTGAGAAAAGGAGACAAACTGAAGTTTTTTGTGCATGGTAAATGTCCATAACACTATGAAAATAATCTGGTAGCAAAAATTGACACGGAAATTGGACTTTACAGTTACAGAAATGTGTTCAGTTCAGTAAATGGCATTGGCACTGTGACGGGATTGCATGCAATCAATGACAGTCACAAGCAAGCTGTAGTGTCAATGGGCCCGGTTTTTGAATTCAGTGAACAACCATTGACTTATTTTTTAGGGAAATAAACCCTAAAGTTAACTGTTAGTGACAGCAAGCCTTTCTGTTTGTTATTTTCCCGTTGTTAAATGACTGACAAAAAGCAATTGGAGCGAATCTGAGATCGAGAAACTTCACATTCAAAGCATGGCAGACTGAGACTAGTCCGACCTCCTGAGTTGTTCGTTTTAACTCTTCTGAATCTGCGCACAAGACTACAAGACCAGCTAAGTCACTAGAAAAATACAGCTAACTGGTTTGTATAGGGCAATCTTGATCCAACTCTACGGTGGTTAGGGATGATATAAGCACAGTAAAAACGTGACAAGCAAGTATATTATATTTTCAGAAGGTAGAAAACATTCCTTTATAACTACTAAAGATTTTTTCTTTCTTTTTGTAAGTGCACACAGTTCAATTAAAAATGAGAAATATCCCTTGAAGGTACCGGTACAGTGGAATGGCTAGCTGTTGTTATTATGTTTGAATGTACTTTAAGCCCTAATAAAGAAAACATACAGAATATGTACAAACAAACATATATAATATTGTAGCATATAAATAAGCTACAATTTTTCAAGGAATATTAATGCTTATGAATATTAATGAGCTCTCCGCCACTCTTTTAAGCTCTATATACATTCACAACAGTGATACTCACATTTGTTGACTTTTGGAAAAATCCTAAAGAGGATCATGTTTGCGGCAAGCATCTTGGATTGTGTAAGCAAGTGATTTATGGCTTGTAGTTTGTATATCACAAGTGACATCATTGCAACATTGAAGCTTATGTGTAAAGCCGTGATTATATGTTTCAGTTAAATCCCCCAAAAAATTTAAAATCCCCCTAAAAATTCCTGTAGACGGGGGCCAGTCCCCAACCCTCGTGTAGCATCCTAGATGAAACACTGTAAATCATGTCTTTCTGTTTTGTATACAATACCCTACCGGACAGATGTAAGTTGACCACTTCACGCGGAAATACCCCATGTTTATATAGATCAATTAGCGGTAACGTCCGCGTGAACCAATATGTAAACACGAGAGATTACAAGATACCGCGGAACAATTACCTGCGTGATAAAATCGTGTATAGGTTTGGTGGAACACGCCCTCAACGTTCATACCGTTGTCATTCTAAATCTACCGGAAGATATGGCCCTGCATTTTTACGAACACATTTCGCTCCTTTTCATTTTGTTATTGAAGTGTTTTTAATGTTATGAAGTTTGTTGGTATTCTGTACTTCTTAAATGTAAGATCCGTCCATGCCATGGGCGATAGTTTAACCCAGCAGGCTACGTGGGACCATTTTTACCCTGCGTACGTGGTGGTGCGGCATGCGGTAGGCCATGTACCGCACTTGATCACGTTGCACGCGTGTTGCATTTATGTCAGATAAGAGTGCCTAAGAATTCTATCTTCGACTGGTACGTCTGAACTCGCGAGTCTTTTGTCGCAAGTCCCAATCAGCGACTGTCTCAAAGTATATCTGCGTCTGTCTCCGATAATATCTTTGTTCAGATGAATTTACCTCTACGATCATCGCAGCTAAAGTTTACGACATGTCATCAATTGCGAAGAGTGCACATCTTGAGCAGTTTTGGCAGGTACGTGTGATCAAAGAAATAAAATACATGAACGTAACAAGCTTGTTTTCTTATTGTCTGTATTATTTCACGCAGAGGGAACGACTGTCTTTGGATTTTGACGGTTGAGTGTTAAGTAACGTGTTATTTTAACATGGATGATTTTCCGACCTTAGTTATCGAATATTATTAAAGTGGCACAGTTCGGAAAAATTTACTTACGTCGCAAAAAGCTTGTCATTTTTCCAACAGACAATCTCTTCCAACATTGTTATCAATGTAGTGAATGTACAAACCCATGCCTTTACTTACTTTCAAGTGGGGTGAATTAACCAATCATAGTGTCGCATTATCTTTTCTAAAACCAAAAAAGCCTCTGCCGACTTTGACATCGATTTATTTCATTTACAGCTTTATGGGCCTTTTTCATTTGATATCGGGACACGTTTTTAAATGTCGAATTATCTATTCTGACTTTATCAATGTATTTAATTTACAAGCCCATGGGCCTTCATGTTTGCAATTTTGGTATCAATTAACCTATGTCGCAATTTTTTGGAAGAAAAATCGCATCCAACTTTGTTGTTGACGTATTTTATTTACACATCCATACGCCGTTTTCCGATATCCACCCGGGACTAATGTACCGACGTTGTAATCACTTTTTCTGAGTCGAATTCCCTTCCGACATTGCCATCACTGCATTTATTTCTAAAAACACGGTGCTCTGTACATTTTCAGTATCATAACAAATGTTCCGATGTCGTGCCATATATTATTCTGAACCTGAAATCTTTTCCGACTTGACATTTCGAGGAATTAACGAAACTGTACAAGAGTTCATCTACTTTCGTAGGGATAATGGAGATGACATGTAATGGGTAACCGAACTAATAATCGAATAAATTTTTTTCATGAGGTATTTGATAAAAATTCTCACATAATATTAGATATAATATACGATAAATTACCAAGTTTTCACATGCAAACAGACCAATGGTTGCAAAACTGAACAACACGTAATTGTCAACGCATACAAAGGTTAGGCTCAGCCAACCGGCCGATGATGACTCGGACCGGACAAGATACATGGTACATGAACGCATCAGAACACTTTATTAGTTCATGATCCCATCAGGAATGCAGTCTTGTGGAACTTTTTATTAAAATGCTTGCTTTTCTTACTACGGTCATCTTCAAAGTTCCTGCTTTCCCGAGATGTCCAAGTTCTGGCTCTCCCGATTTCACCCATGTCTGTGCAATATGGATCAGAATTGACCTTCATATTTCGAAGATTTGACTTTATAGAAAAATCCTTAACAATTTCATTTGCAGATTCGACAACGGGGATGACTGTAACTTGAGTAAACTGATTTAATTATCGAATTAATTGCTGTTTCGGTACGTACTGTTTGTGAGAGTAAGGCACAGAATTTGAAACGTCATTTCTACTGTTTGATATACGCATGCGTATTTGATTCATACGGGTTGCAACATCACCGTGTACGTGTTGACATGGCCTGGCCTTCCCACAAGCGGTCAGGAAGGTCTCTGCCCACGCCCGGGGTCTCTGCTGACTGATTCAGCCTAGTAAAACATTGTTTGGTCAGATCGAAAGATGGAACCATAAAAAGAGTGACAAGTGACTACTGCACCACGTCGAGGAGGCAGACCGTGTCTACAGTTTCTCGCGAACCACCGTCGCGGTACGGTCGATACGGTCGCCACTGTGTAAATATGCTTCCCCCCACCGAGCCACCCACTGGCCAAATGCTCGAGGGCGAGTGCGAAAGCACGGGTTAAATTTTTAGATGCACTGACAAACAGCTGAAGCGGCTACGGGCAGTCTGCGTCGATTTAGGGCCCAGCGAGGTTTTTAATCGAGTGGTACTGGCATGAAGTTGAATCATTGACCCTCGAGAAAACGAAGGTCTGTTGAATATGCCAGTGCAGTGTCACTTATGCAAGCATGGCTTGTTTGCTACCCCAGCCATTTCACCTCGTCTCAGTGAAGTCTTATTGAAATCCTGAGCAAGCATTTCGGGCGTTAAATGTGATTTTGATGACTATTCAATCAAAAGTTTAAATCCATTTCTGATCGGAGTTTATAGGAGACGAACTAGAGTAATTCAAAGTGGCGTATATAACGGCAGTTCCGTGTGATGATCAACTTCGCTAGCCAGCGGTGTTTCCTCGGGCAAGGACCCGGGCAAGTCCTCGGAACATCCATATAATGAAACGTTTACCTACCAACACCATGCGGACCCAATGATTTGTAATGTGAACCGGGCCGTTGTCCTTCCATTATTCAATGGAGGTAACAAATCACTGAGAGCCGTTAGCATTCGTTGATAATCTAGAATCCTTCAGGTCAAATAGGTATTTTTCGGAAACAAAAAAAAAACTGCAGTCTCCATCATCATGGTCATGGTCTCATTTTAATACGACGCGTCGACGCGATGAAATGGCCATGCAAGACCAGACTGAGGGGCAAGACAGTCAGTTGCCGATCTTCTGCAGTGGAGGATGATATAGAAGTGGGCAAAACATATAGCGTGCAGATACCTCGCCTTTCAATATGAAAAATGTAACAATATAAAACGGGGAGAGGATTGCAGAAACGCTGTCAGGCACGCAGTGAACACAACCAGAACGATGTACGTGGTCTGGACGCTCGACCGAACGTACACAGTACATGCAGTGGGTGCATACGGCGATGATGGGTGATAAAAACCAATCACACGATAGTTTGTAGAGCTGTACTTATCATATCGATATATGTATATTTCCGAAACATTGTGACGCTACCAGAGTTAGGCAAACGCATTTTTTTTATTAATTTATTCATTCTATACGTCAAGTTCTGTTATTGTGTCGACATCGCCCTTCCAACGTGCACTCTATGGAGATGTCATCAGTCTTGATAATACCGTACTTGTCACGTGCATAGCAGAAAACGCCAATGTTTTTGTTTTGAAAGTTTGTTTACAAACAGCTTTTCTAAGCAGCCGCAA
The DNA here is from genome assembly GCF_041260155.1 of Ptychodera flava. Lineage (NCBI taxonomy): Eukaryota > Metazoa > Hemichordata > Enteropneusta > Ptychoderidae > Ptychodera > Ptychodera flava. The sequence continues at coordinate 44,182,341 of NC_091937.1, forward strand.
AGTATCAAACGTGTTTGTGTGCCGGGATTGGTAAGAGGCTTACTTAAATTCCTACAAGAGTACTTCCACGTAGTATGGGTTATTTGCTTTAGTTTTACGAGAAAAAAATGACAATTTTGTTTCATATTGCAACTTTAAAGCCTTATGTCTGATAAAATATTGTCTTTAATACATAACTCCTGTAAAACCATGGAAATATGTACGAAACCACGTCTATTAGCATTTTATTTGACCTGTTATGAGCTGCAATGAAGCGATGTGACTGATTGAGTGGAAGGACGGACGCGTACGTGAAACGCCCGTGTAACTTTTGGCAAACTCTATCCCTGAACAACGGTAGTTTTGCGTTCTTTCAAGGACGAATCGCGGACAGTCGAGACTCGTTCAGAATGGCGTGTGTCTGTGTGATTGTCTAGATCAGTTTCTATTTTGTGTTCAATTTTACGGCTGCAATATTATTTTTTAAAAACTAACGAAACACAAAACAGTGAATTTTGGTGTACGGCAATAATGCAATGACCCGGATGAAATCATACCTTGATAAAATAATGCCGTTAACATCTTTTTAGATTTCTTGAACGTCACGAAAACGGGTACAAATGATCGTGCATACAAAGATCAGTATAGCAGTTTCTACGTTCGGTTCGTCGTATTAAAATCATAAAACCCGGTCAAACAATCACTGATGCCAACAACAAAAATGCATGTGGCGAAGGACCAGTTGTTTCGTCCCGTAATGCTCAGAGAAGGAATAATTCTCAGGCCTTCAGGATAATTTCTTGTGCCGTACAATTATTCAGTGACAGATTAGTAACACTTCTATTTTGTCTATGGAGAAATTTACATCATTACATCACAGCGGCCACTGCCTGTGGCAAAGTGTGGGGACGGTAATATTTGCTCAATAAACACTGAAAGACACTTCCAGGTATAATCTGTTTGTCAAATTCTAAAGTAGTTAATCAGCAGTTGATAGTTCGTTTGCTGATTAAAGTCTGGTTTATATTTCCAACTTCACCTCTCAACCTACAAAACGATCACAGCGCGTTGTGCCATTTTGTACACAGTTGCTTTGTGGCGGTCTGACGCAAGTTCCGTGAATTGCCTCGGAAGAAATTCCATTGAGGGAATCTCAAGTTCTAAATGAGGAGTAATTGTAATGTCTCTAAAAATGAAGATCAAAAATTAATAACAAGCATTACCGCGCAGAGGAGTTTGGCAGCGATGGTGAAAGTTCAGAAATACCCCAACCACTCATGAACCTCCATGCTCCAACCATGAAGGGCGGTTGTCATGCCAACGGCGTTGAAGTGTTGTCAGAAGGGGTCAATAAACTTCCAGGGAATGCGGGCAAAGTGGCAAAGGCATTCACTTGACTGTTGGTTCACTCTAAAGAAACTCATGTTACAAGTTGCGGTACTGAAAGTTATTACTGTGATTATCAAAGAAAGCAAACAGAATGCCATACCACCAGCATATCAAGGGCATCAAGTGTTGTTGACACTGGCCAAATCCCACTGAAACCAGGACGGTGTAAAGTAGTCCTCTTTAGGGAATACATTTGGTCGTGCCCACGTTTGGTGGTATTTGAGCCGGCGTAATTTAAGGCCCTGTGCTGTTTTATATCATGATTTCTTGTTATTTTACATATGTAAAGCTCAAGAGGGGACAATATGACCTCTACCGTACTCGCTATAATCAGCGGAGACATGGGAGCAATTTCTCTGCCTTGATTATAAACTTTTTTTGTAAAACGTCATGAGCAACTTTCAAAGCTTACGGACAGTTTTTAAAGGTTTACAGTAAATCACCACACACTTTCGGGGATTTGCCGAACAGTTTGGCTTTGTATGATTTTTAAAAACCGTGTTACCGGTACACGGGACCCATCTCAACGGATGATTTCGATCTCTGTCACAGGGAGGTTTACATGATACAAGTGCACATAGTCCTGGATGGTTAATGTTATTGGAAAATACAAGTGCCAGAGAAGTAACTCGCGATTTTTTTCCTTGCTGATTTCCTGACATTGACAATGACTAATTAGAATAAGATTCTTTTGACGTCTACAAAATATTCACTTGTCCTAAACTGTTCCTGTTTGGAAAAAAATGACATTCACGTGTTTATTTTCAGTCCTGGTGAGGTAAAAACATTTTTAACATTTATCTGTGTCGTACAGAAAACCTTTAAGAAAGGTGTCCCGTACAAAAGAATTTTATTCTCAACATTGTGAGCAGGTCACGTCTTTTTTACCTATAATAAAACATCCGATAAATTATCTTATGAAAAAATAAGTTGGGTGAATGGCAGGCCTGTTAGAATGAAAAGGTTAATATACAATGTTGGACGTCAACACTAGCCATCCAGCAATCCGTTCACTGTCTTTTAGTTTTGTGGTTAAAACCTCGAAACCAAGTGTAAAGAAAACTGAACTTCTCTTACACATGTCTGATAGTTGCTTAGTAACAATGACTAAAGCAGTGTACGTGAATATATTAAAGCAAAAGTGCGTTGAACCCACATGCCGTATTTTCAATGTGTTCAACGTCAAAAGAAAATTGGCAATCTTCAAAGCTGGAAACTACAATTACTAGTCACTGAAAACTCGTCAGTAATTCTGTACTTCAAGCCGTGACATAAGGCATGTCAAGTTAGAATTTTGATGGTGACCGGGACGTCTCGCATAATTTTACAGAGAAATACCGTCACTTTAGTCAATGGCGTAAAACAAATGAAAACGTAACTCTGGTAACTCGACGCCTCGATGAAAATCAAGAGACCCTAAAGGCCTATTTTATTCGAAATCATGGCCTTAACTTTTAAGGTTGCAGCTTCATATTATTTCAGAAATGTATTAACGGTTGCAGCAACGGTCAGGTTATGTGGTCGGACTCGTATCAGGATCATTACGTCACGCATTGACATGACGCATGGGTCAAACTGCGACAATAATAAATGGGGTTTGAGCCTGTGAATCGTAAAAGAATTATTTCTCATTAAAACATAACAGCAAAGTAAACAGAGAAATAAAGTTTTAACAAATTTTTACTCGATATAATGATAAAAGTAGTATAATCATACTGCTTTCTGTAACATTTGTTGGTTGTGAAATACCGGTAGTTACAAACACCAAAAAAATGTTCCGATCGAACGTAAAAGTGGATGTCTTTCAGTGTTGAGAGCATGATATCGGTTTTTCGTTTTGCTTTCATTTGCCATGTTATATCACATCAGCGTGAAGAAAAAAGTCAACTACAAAACAACAGCTGACGTTACAGTGTGAAGGTGATACGGAAACGACAGAAGTTTCGTCGTATGACTTGACCTGCTATTGCCACACTTTTCTTCAGTTATACTTCTAAGGGGGAAGGGGTTCAAGTAACGAGTGATACAAAGCCAAACACTTAAGACTAGATTGAAAAGACGTTATGTTGTCCAAAAGTGCAAAATGTTGATAGATGCCGGGAGATTAGAAAAATATAAATGCTGCCCCGAACGCGTGTACCGCGGTAATCAGTTTCAGATCACACTGGTACCGGTCAGACGGTGATAAATCATACCTGTGAGTAAACCTTAGAAAATGAAATGAAAATATTTTTTTCCGATAACTATGCCTCAATGTACCGTAATTCAACCTCACAGCACTAAACTTTGTTTTCTCTGCTGAAAGCGGAAGTAATGTAACTAAGAATGATTTCAATTGTGTCACGCAATTAACACGATTGGAACTAATTTGGGATAATTGGATTTTAATATTTTTCAAATTTCTCAAAAGTGTTAGGTGCCGTTTAACTGAATGTTGCAATATTGCAAATTACTCGTAAAAACAAGTATGTAATGTAAAAAGAAAGACAGATTAGATTACATTTGTAGCTTAAATCGGCATTAGTTCACCGTCCAATTATCCCAAATTAGTTCCAATCATGTTCCTGAGGGTTGTTTCACGGCATACAGGACCGCCTGTGACAAAGAAAAGGCCACTTCGCTATGTCATAGGAGCAGCCCGGCGCGACTGTGATGACTACTGTCACACATGTCCGACCTACCTAATTCAGTACCTCATTTCTGTGTGATCACAAAACACACTTTGTTATTCGCCTAATTGATGTTGTCTGAGAAAACGGCACTTGCGCTTTGCAGATACCGATTTCATATGATTTGTATTGCATAGGGCGAAAATCGTTTGTATCAATGAAAGACAGTAAAGATTCATAAAAATCGTCGAGTGCGTTAAAGCTTACGGTATCGGGAAATAAACTGGCACCCAGTAACGGTAGTGTGATGTGAATTTCCGCGGAAGATTCGTTCAATAGCTGTGGCCTTATATACCCCCAAAAATTAGTGGAAATTATACGGCTATTAGAGAGTTGGCTCATACCGAGGGCACGTCCAGCTGTTTTTTCTAACATAAGAGTAAACCTTCTTTCGAGCATGTTACTGTAAATGCGGCCAGGGAGAAATTAGTGCATTGACCTTTTAACTTGCTGCGGTAATTTCTGCATATTGTTATCTGCCGACTTGCTTTCATTCCAATAGGTTTTCAATAAACGATATAATGAGAAACAAGTTTAGACTATGTTGAAGACGTGTATATGTTGTTCAATATTGAAAAATGTCCATGGGCGATGGGAGATTCAATGGTTCTCTAAATGTGAACTTCCGCGGTAATCAGTTTTAGGTCAGAGTCACACCCGTATGGGCCATGGGCCGTTTGTGAAATACCGGTATATCAAGTAAGTCTTATACCGAGATAGATCAATACTTTAAAATTCATGAGAGTCAATCTTGTTTACGCCTACATAAAATATGTCAATCCAAGGGGGAAGCAGTTGAAGCAACGAGTGATACAAAGCCAAACACTTTGAATTAGATTGAAAAGACTTTATTTGTCCAAACGTGCAAAATTTTGATACACGCCAGGAGATTAGAAATGTACCGTAAATGCTGCCTCGAACGCGTGTACCGCGGTAATTAGTTTCAGATCACACTGGTACCGGTCAGACTGTGATAAATCATACCTGTAAGTAAACCTTAGAAATGAAATGAAAATACGACTCCAATAATTCAATCTCCCAGCACTAAACTTTGTTTTCTCTGCTGAAAGCGTAAGTAATGATGTAACTGAGGGTGATTTCAATTGTGTCAGGCAATCCCATGTTACTATGATTAAATGAGTGTTCTTTCACGGCATACAGGACTGCCTATGACATGGTAGAAAAGGCCACTTCGCTGTACTAATAGGAGCAATCCGGCGCGACTGTGATGACGACTGTCACACATGTCTGACCGACCTAATACAGTACCTCATTTCTGTGTGATCACAAAACACACTTTGTTATATTCGCTTATGTTGTCTTAGAAAATGGCACTTGCGCTATGTAGATGTCGATTTCATAATTATGATTTGTATTGCAATAGGGCGAAAATCGTTTGTATAAATGGAAGACAGTAAAGATTCAAAAAATAGGTGGTTAAAGCTTACGGCATCCGGAAATAAACTGGCACCCAGCTACGGTAGTGTGAAGTGAATTTCCGCGGAAGATTCGTTCAATAGCTGCCATATTTACGCCGGGCCTTATATACCAAAACAAATTTTAGTGGAAAATTATACGGCTATAATAGAGAGATGGCTCATACCGATACCGAGGAACATCCAGCTGTATTTCTTAACGTAATAGTAAACCTTCTCTCGAGCGTGTTACTGTAAGTGTGGCGAGAGAGAAAGTGCATTGAACTTTTAACTTGCTGCGGTAATTTCAGCATGGTATCTGCCGACTTGCTTTTATTTATTCCATTAGGTTTTCAATAAACGACATAATGAGAGACAAGTTTAGACTACGTTGAAGACGTATTATGTTGTTCAATAGTGAAAAATGTCCATGGGCGATGGGAGATTCAATGGTTCTTTAAAAGTGAACTTCCGCGGTAATCAGTTTTAGGTCAGAGTCACACCCGTTATGGGCCTTGGTTGTTTGTGAAATATAGCCAGTAAGTCCTATACCGAGATGGATCATACTTTTTAAAGTCATGATAGTCAATCTTGTTCATGCCTACGTAAAAATATGTCAACCGAAGGGGGGAGCAGTTCAAGTAACGAGTGATACAAAGCCAAACACTTTAGATTAGATTGAAAAGACGTTATGTTGTCCAAAAGTGCAAAATGTTGATAGATGCCGGGAGATTAGAAAAATGTAAATGCTGCCCCGAACGCGTGTACCGCGGTAATCAGTTTCAGATCACACTGGTACCGGTCAGACCATGATAAATCATACCTGTGAGTAAACCTTAGAAAATGAAAATATGCCTCAATGTACCGTAATTCAATCTCCCGGCACTAAACTTTGTTTTCTCTGCTGAAAGCGGAAGTAATGTAACTAAGGATGATTTCAATTGTGTCACGCAATCCCATGTTACTATGATTGCTATATTGACTTGACGGTTGTTTCACGGCATACAGGACTGCCTATGATATGGTAGAAAAGGCCACTTCGCTATGTCATAGGAGCAGTCCGGCGCGACTGTGATGACCACTGTCACACATGTCCGACCGACCTAATACCGGTACAGTACCTCATTTCTGTGTGATCACAAACACCGTGACACTTTGGTATGTTAGCCTAATTAATGTTGTCTGAGAAAATGACACGTGGGCTATGCAGTCATCAATTTCATATGATTTTTATTGAAAAGGGGATAAAATCGTTAGTATCCATGAAAGACAGTAGAGATTCATAAAAAATCGTCGAGTGGGTTAAAGCTTATCGGGAGATAAACTGGCACCCACCTATACGGTAGTATACGGTAGTGCTTACTGATGTGAATTTCCGCGGAAGATTTGTTCAATAGCTGCCATATTTACGTTGGGCCTTATATACCCCCCTAAAATTAGTGGAAATTATACGGCTATTAAAGAGTTGGCTTATACCGAGGGCACGTCCAGCGTCATTTCTAACGTAAGAGTAAATCTTCTCTCGAGCGTGTTACTGTAAATGCGGCGAGAAAGTGCATTGACCTTTTAACTTGTTGTGGCAGTTTCTGCATATTGTTATCCCCTGACTTGCTTTTATTCCAATAGGTTTTCAATAAATGATATAATGAGAAACAAGTTTAGACTATGTTGAAGACGTATTATGTTGTTCAATAGTGAAAAATGTCCATAGGCGATGGGAGATTCAATGGTTCTCTAAACGTGAACTTCCGCGGTAATCAGTTTTAGGTCAGGGTCACATCCGTATGGGCCATGGGCCGTTTTGTGAAATATATCCAGTAAGTCTTATACGGAGATGGATCAATACTTTTAAATTCATGAGAGTCAATCTTGTTTACGCCTACATAAAAATATGTTAACCCAAACCACACTTATTCAAATTGCTCCGATCTTAAGATGTTTCTCACCGTGCACTTGAAATGAAAGTGCGCGGGGTTGCGCGGGAATGTAATGAAAAGAGGTTTTTACTTATGTCACGCATAGGCCTACCGGTAAACATGTCTTTTTTCGTTCAGTGTTGAGGTTTTTTCGAAGATTTTTTGTTTTCTGTACGACTTATGTGCAAGATGGGTATGTTTGCTGTTTGCCTTCTTGTGCTAAATATGGTAAGACCCCTTTTTACCCGGTTGTGCAATTGTGTACCACTCTCTCACGTTGTTTACCCGTGTTGTTACTGACTGAACCTCAAAGTTACCGTATACGAAGTGTCTGTGACCGGCTACCAAAACTATTTCACCAAAACTCTGCCATGCTACATACAAAGGGGGGAATTAAGTTTAGTCACTATAGTTGGTCGATATCGACTGCCGACCTGCAGTGACGAGCACGGTGACCTGGGAGAACAACATGTGATTTCCAACGCGTTTCGTGTTGTCCCTGGGGAAAGCAAGCATTAATTTATTAATTTATTTACGCAAGCTTGTTTATCTGCAGCAATCCGTAGCCTAGTAACAATCATCAGAAAGACTGTCACATCGCGGGGTCAATCAAGCAAGTTTCATCGCTGTTTTTAGCTATTTACCCTTCAGGACATTCGTCGACCTCAGGGAGGTTGTCTTCTGTTCCCTAAATCACGGCCCATTTCTGACACAATTTAAATGTTTGTCTACATCTACCGATTCAGATAAAATCCGATGTTGAAAACATTTCCCGTTCACGCTATGGCTAAAATAAACCTTAAAATTCGTTTCGTTCCCGATGCTATTTCACAATGTTTATCGGTAAAGATAAATCCGATGTTCAAACTATTCGTTATTACAACCGAAAAACTAATTGGGTCCGTATCTGACACCATTGATATTGTTTGCAGTTAATCTGAAGTTCAAATTTGATATCGTTCCGACGTTTATTTTAAGGCTAGAAAACTTAAAATCGGGTCCGTTTATAATACTATTTTACATAGTTGTCGATACAGATAAAATTGGGAAGTTCAAATTTCATACTGTTCCTATGTTTTTACGACAGAAATAAAAAATATCAATCGGACGCGTTGTAGGTCATCAATAAAGTCCTACATTGTACTTTCAGATCATCTCGTAACTGTTCTGTGTGAGTGACTGACCGTGAACAATAATTTAAGTAGGTCACTAGAGTTTAAAGATTACGTAATGCGGATGTCGGAGAAAACGTACTAACATCCAGCGATTATTAGGAAATTACCCCTTCGGCCCCCAGCTATGGATGTTGAAAACTTTTCCCGTTCTTACGTTTTAATGGCTCAAAACAGTTACAATTCGGTTCATTCCTGACACTGTTTATGATTGTCGGTACAGATAAAATCCCAGGTTTCCGATTTAAAAACTGTTCCTGTTCAGACGTTTCATGGACGATCGTGTTAAAATGAAAATTGGATCCGTTACTGACAGAAATGTACAATGACCCTACAGTAGTAAAATCCGATGTTCAAAACTGTTCACGTTCCGGCGTTATTAGGCCTAAAACCGATAACTAAGGGACAGTGGTTAAATTAGGTCCGTATCTGAGACCATTCACATTGTTTGTAGGTAATCTGAAGTTCAAATTTGATATCGTTCCGACACTTCTTTTACGGCCGAAAAACTTAAAATCGGGTCCGTTCATAAAACTATTTTACATAGTTTGTCGATAGAGATACAATTTGAAGTTCAAATTTCTTACTGTGCCTATGTTTTACAGCCAGGAAACATAAAATCGGGCGCGTTTGTAGGTTGATAAAATTCTACTTGCAAAACATCTCGGCACTGTTCTATGTGGAGTGACTGACCCTGAAATGAGTACGTCAATAGAGAGTTGAAAGGTCATGCAATGCGGACGTCGGAGGAAACGTAACATCCGTCAATTGATTCTATAGCCCTCAGCTATCACGGATTATGGGCATGCGGCAAAACACTGAATTTACGTTGGGTGCGTTACCAGTTTAGCCCAGGCAAACAAAGACGGCACACGGGGAATGTTAACAATCTTATCGACCATATTTCCGATGTGCGTTGGTTGTCTACACATGGTTAGAAACCTTGGTCAATCTACGTAACTAGCCCTGCGTACGATCCTTTGTGTTCCGCTACAGCTAATCGCCCCGCTCACCACAGCCCTGCAAAGACCCATACGTAGGGTCGGTGACTTCAAATCCATTTTGGGACTTGACGTAAAAAGCCAAATTACTGCCGAAATTCAGCGTTCTTGGGCCCAAGTCGTATCCCTGCCTACCTCAGCTACTCGATCGCTTCCAAAAATGCCAGTCTTTTATTCACTTCTCGTAAATAACCGTCGATGTCGGCAACTCTCTCGCTAGCCCTGCGTACGATTCTGTGTGGTAGGAAAACACAGCATCGTACGCAGGGCTATCTACGTAACGTGACGATGCGGTTGGAAAACAGGGCCCATGAAAATAATAGGTTGTTTCCTGTGTTGCGTTTTCTTGAACTTGCCTCGTTTCCTCCATCATTATGATGAGAGGCTTTTATAAGGAAAGGGGTCTAAAGAGTGAATTTCTCGGCAATTTATATCACGCAATATACCGTTTCAGAAACAAATAACCTCACACACACAGCCTATACTGTCTACATGCTACAGTCGGCGTCATCAGTTGCCGATGGAACGAAAATCTGTTACCCGCCGTCCAATAGAACTAAACGAGGTTGATTTTCTTGAAAAGTCTGAAGTTTATTTGAAAGAAATGAACAGTGTTACTAATGTTAGAAATACAATAAAACATGACAATGAACATTGCATGGCATGCACTATAGACAAAACAAATAATTAGTCTATGTTACGTACATAGGCCTGTATGAAAGTTCATGTTTTTTTTAGCCCTGCGTACGATGCTGTGTGTTCCGCTACAGCTAATCGCCCCGCTCACCGGGTGAGCGGGGCGATTAGCTGTAGCGGAACACACAGCATCGTACGCAGGGCTAGTATTTTTTAAGTTCTACATCGGCCAATCAAGACACTTTGCAATACAACAAAGGCACTGGCGTTTCAAACCTGCACTATTCAACACACGGCCATATCCGTCATTTGATCGGGGAGGTGCAAGGTGGTTCTGAGAAATTCTCGTCTACGATGATGAACCGTAGGTGGCGCTCACACTTACTGTTCACAAGCAACGCACTGTGCTGAAGTACACGCAATGTCGTGTTTGCTCGAAGTACACGTTCATTGTTCGCGTGAAGATTATAACCCACCCGCGGTACATAATGTCCGATAACGATGTTTACCTGAATTAATTACGATAAAATACCGTCGAAATACTGCGTGAAGTGGTCAACTTACTCTGTCCGGTAGGGTACAATGAATAGCCTATCGCTGAAAAATGTTTCTCCGGCTGGGTGGGCTGGGTGCCGTATGTTGTGAGTTTGAATCCGATTGATAATTTAATAAATTTCTTAAATAAAGATGACATCACTGATCGGAGAGAGACGTAATATCGAAGAGAAATTTATTTGATGATTGTGACCATCAGGTAAGTCACGGTCCAGTGGTAAGTTGATGCCACAACACATCGCAGAAGACAAGTAAACACAATAATTTTTCTCGAGACGTTTTTCTCTTTTTCAATGCAAGAAGTGAATGCCTGTGAACTCGGAACTGATCACTGGTCTGTACCAGTCATTTCAACTCCAGTGGTTGGTATTAGCTCAAATACTGTTTTAAAATTTCCACAAGTACGATCCACGACATAAAATGCAGAATTTTTGTGGCAATTTCAAAGCTTTCCTCGTTTTCACTCATAAATTATCGTCAACCGATCATGACACCCTTTCCATAGCTTCATGTTTATATCATAGGAGGAGGTGAAAAATGACCATGTACTCCCTTGTGACGGCATCAAAGTGTATGGAGATAATCTAGGATTAGTGGTGTAAGTCTTCAAAGACAGTAAATTGCGAACAATAATTCTACAGACGCCTATATTTCTCTTCCGACGGGTGAAACCACAGGCACCCATGCGCTGCGTAATCTGCTAGATCGATCGTGAAACTAACATGGAGTCTGTAAAAACAACTGGTCATCAGTGTAGTGCACACCTCATCAACATGACTTTCCTATTTTACATCGTTTGTACTAACTTTTGTCACTATAGAAATAACGGGCGACGCGCTGACCATTAACGTTTATTTGTTGGCAAGGGCGAGAGGAAAGCTAAAATTAACGGGCGAGGCTTGCCGAGCCCGTTAATTTGGCTTTCCTCAAGCTCGCGCCCGCAATAAACGTTAATGGTCAGAGCGGAGTCTGTTATTTCCATTATATATAAGCGAACCCAAGAAAACCGTCAAAATTTCCGAAATTTCAGGAGCGAACGACAACTGGGCCCCAGATACTATAGCAATACGCAAAGCACTGTCACGCGCGCTGCAAAATTGGCAAATCCGGAGATATTTTTAGAAAAAAGTATCTCAGCTTGACCTGCAAGTGCTCCATTTTATTTTGTGATCGATTATGATTTATGTTTGAGCTGTAAAGTTACGATACTTTGAGTTGTTAATCTTATTAATCTTATTATTTATATTCACGGGCCTGTAAACAAACCATTACTGTGTATTTGTGGTCAGTCACGTGGTTCAGCTCGACCAATCAAAATGCGACGGGCAGGGCATGTGTAATATAATGTCATTTAACAATCTGTCGAGAGACGGTGCTCTAATACCATAGAAGTATACCGCCATGGTAATATTTAGAACTGTCGTATCTCCTTATGTTTCCCGGTCGGACAAAGCCGCCTCTATGACAGTACGGTCATTATAAGTCCCCGCAACCTAGTATAGAAAGAATTGTAGTCTATACACAACAACGATGTGCGCTGTGGCATAGGCAGTAACCCATGTTTGCGCTTGGAAATGCCCGATCGGACAGGTTTCGCAGTTTACGGTATCGATACCATCTTGGTCACTATTGGAACTAGATATTTTGGCAATTTTACTCTAGAAATTTAATGTGAATAAATGGCGACTTTTACCTGTATGCAATAGACCTTGGTGTTCCGTTAACGGCAATCGAGAGCTGGGTACATACTGAGCCAAAAAAAAGAAAAGTCTTGGATTTTAAAATTCGCTTTTGTTTTCGCACAATGAGCCTTCAAAGCGTCAACTTGACGAGTTTTGCATAAATTATCAGCCCTTGTTCACGCTCGTCAAGCTGCAAGCTGTATCTTCACTTCCAGGCTTTTTACCGGAAGTTAAACTGGCTCCCAGTCGCCTGGCTTTTCTCGGCAGCTAAGTTCCAAAAAGTTATGGTAACTGCATAGCTGGCCAAGCCAGGCGATCATCCCGTGACCTATCCTAACAGCCGTACCACTCAGCGCGATGGTCTACTGATGTTTAATCCTTCAATTTACGGTATTATATGTTTTGATATGCCCACAGACTTTGAGCCAGTCTAACCGGAAGTTTGAGAAACGGTCTTTCAGACTAAATATATTCATTACAGGTGAAAAATCTGGCGCCAGAATTGAAAAAGGTAGTGTTAGTTTCGCCAAATAACAGTTAGTGTACACAACTCATGTCTCCTTGTAGTAAACCCATATCAGTTGAATTTTTACGTAGACGCTTGACGTTAATTTGTTTGTCTTTTTAGAGATAAAATTCAAACTGTAATTTCTGAGAACTACGTTTTCTTCACCCAAGAATTACATACGTTCTTTGAATTCGAACCCGAGTGAGGCATGTTATGTGAGTTACATAGCAAGGCTCGGAAACGTCTGTCTCTGTGTTCATTTTGCTGCATGCAGTGTGGTTCTACATTTCGTTTGATGCCGATCGATTTGCTTCTCTCCTACATTACGCTAGCCCGTCGGGCTAGTAGTAGGCACAACAAATACTTGCGCGGCGGTAAAAACTGCTAGCCGGTGAGCTCGGGGTAGTAGATCTGCTCATCCCTGCAATATATATTCCTATTCTGATCCACGGAGCAGGAGAACCCGGAACCAGAACCCGGAACTACTAATAGAGCAAAGGCGATAAGAGTTGAGTGATTGATCCGACAATGGTCCAAACAATTTTTGGTGCGAAAAATTCACTTCACAAGCATGGCTTCTGACTTTTAGAAAAATTTATCCGAATAATAGCTTTATTCCCATTTTTACCTTCTCGTGTCTATTTATAGACAGAGAAGGTATTAGAGTTGAAAAACCAGTATGCTGTGTCAACTACTTCCGTCTGTCAATACTTCCGTCTGTCAAGATCCGTTGACGTCATGCCATTGTGATGGGTCATAACATAAACTGGTGGGGGTGTTCATGGTTCAGGTTGAGGTGCAGGAGAACGATTTTGAGCTGTGACAAAAATCAAAAGGACTTAGCGGCATAGCCACAGTGTTAAGCCTTTCTCCAAGGTTCTTAGTTGACTACGATCTATTACAGACTACTGAGCTGACGTTAGGGGTACTCACTTTGTGTTTGCTCACTCTGTGTGCGCTAGTGTTTGGTACTGAGTTGCGTGGATATCCCCTCATGGCCTCACGTGATATGGGCCTGTTGCATAATCTGCAGATGATCATATGCCTCTGAGTCTGAAAACGGTCATTGTGTAAGCGTGTCGGCATTTTCCTTGCATTTTTTCTCATTAAATTTTGCAAAATATCGGCGAGTACCTCAATATTTCAAGATAACTCTTTCTTCCCAATCGTTTCCTGGAGTTTCAGAGTCATATGAACGAAAATGAGTGAAAGTTTTAGACAGGAAAATCGGACGTCGGCCATGTTCAATGTTTACAGTACAATCAGAAGTTTATGTGGAGGAAATAACTAACAAACACTGTTGATGATGCCCGCCCTCTAGAGGCAGACCTTCCTATATGAAGTACCACATTTGATGCTTGTGGAAAGCTTGACCACACAAAGGAGCATTTTAACTTTTAGAAAATGACAAATTGAATAAGAAGGTATTCTGAAAATGTCAAATACTGAGGAAAAATGCGCAAATATTCAAAATAAACAGGTTAACTGACTGGTCAGCTATAAAAAACAATGAAAATGTTTATGATCAAAAGTTTTTGAGATGCGCACATTTTAACAAATACAGAAATTATTAATATTATAAATATAAGACCAAACTATTTTTTCAGGGATGGGACAGGTTGGAAATGAGGGGTGAGAGACAAAGGCACTCCTATTGCTGCATGTGGATGCAGCCACACCATTTCATTTACAGCATACTTATTCACTGTGTTGTGTTCAAGTTCCATATTGTACTGACTGTCATACAAGGATAACATAAGCAAAGCAAATCAAATTAGAAAAGGATCAATGCTGTTGTGTGGATTTTGCTGAACATGGCTGATTTTAATATTTCGCCCTATATATTTGGTATCCAGCAAAGGCATATTTTGATGTAAAGTCAAAATTAACACTACATTGCGGACAATATATGTTACCGTTTCTGCATGAACTTTTCTTTTTTAAATTATAGTATAGTAGTACTTTGAACAGATTAACAATTATCGTGATGTCAACCCATAATTTTACATCACAAAGACTGTAATTCTGCCAATTTTTTTATTTTTCGTTTTTCAGTCATTTTTTTAAATTTTGCACTGAACAAGATGATTGAACAAATTGCAATGTTTGAATTTGTAAACTCAAAGAATAAAATCCTTTGATCACAGATTAAATTATTTTTTGAAAAGAAATTTACTCTTAAACACTTTTAGCATATATTCTTTACACGGTCATGTATTTCAAGGAAATATGCCTATTAAAAACAGTAATTTCTTCACTTTCAATTTTTTTTCAATACTATGACAATTATCAGCCATGAGGTTTTACAAACACAAGACCAGATAAGCGTTTTTCATCATTTCCACAGGACTCTTTGGAAAATCCATTAAAAACAGTTAAAAGTAACTTAAAATGATCACTTGGTATACATTTAATTTACAGATGCCAGGTTGTGTATTTCACATGCACTCAGGTCAGTAGGGAAGTGCGTCATTACTATTTTGGACTGTTAATTCTTATTTCTGAATTATTTAACTTTTTTTTCCACATTGAACTATCTTTAGGCAGTTTATACTGTAGCTTAGAATTTTTTTGATTGATGTATTTAATCATCTTTTGGGTTCTTTGGGTCCATATCCCACCTCATGCCCCTACATCATCAACTATTTACCAACAACTCCATGCCAACAACAATTACCTGACCTGGCCACACATTAGAGAAGGTACAGCGTCATTGACGGTATTTTTTGAGTATGGCGAGCGCTGGCGCGAACACTGCCAGGGTCTTGAACAATGCGTTACATTAAACTTATTCATTTTCCGATGCATCGTATCGATCAGTCACGTTTTAAATCCCCGACATTGATAAAAACTAATATTTCTTGAAAGTCTTTCAATTATCGATAGAAATGTAACATGTTCAGTAGTTCGTGGTTATTACAAAAATATTTTCCCCTGTTGCGCCTAATGCGGGCTTGTAAATCCTGAATATCTCTGCGTCGAATATCAACAATTTAAGCTAATGCTAAGCAGACTTAGAAATAATAGTTTAATGGCCAGTCTGTACGCTTCTATACAACGATTATCATGAAGTCTTTCTAAATATTGCAAAGTCAGCCGTGATTCCAGTCTCATCTGTCCCATGTGAATGGGGTGTGTCAGTACCCAAAACATGATTAAAACATCGAAACGTAATTATCTGAGTGAAGATGCCGTAAATGATCTGATAGTTATAACCATGGAAGGCCAAACACTTTACGCATTTGACTTCAGAGCAGCGACGATAGAGTTCAGGCAGCAAAGAGATCGTCAGAAGTTGTAATCTCAATGTAATTAGTCAGAAATGAAAACCGTCGTCAGAGAATAGAACAGAAGAGTATTAAAGATTGTTAAACTCGTCCACAGAAAAAAAAAATTGTCACTGCTGATGTTTATTGAACACTTTATTCATTGACTTTTGAACTAGTTTTCGATATGGCGTATACAGCTGTTTTATAAGTGCTTACATGTAGTTGTATGCATTTTTGATACATTTTACTCGATAATAAAAACATTTGCGTACAGCCTTACGCAGGTTTGAAAATCCTAACGGAAGCTCTGTAAATACCATTTATTATCCCTCGTAGAATTAATAGGAAATGAACACAGCAAAAATAATTTACTAAATTACTGATTAATTTTATGGAAGACAATTCACGCGAAACAGTTTGCTGTTTGGAGACTGCTTCAAAACACAGGTAACCTGTGAAAGGTGAAATTTTCTAGGGTCCCGACATCGTCAAAGGTCACCCCAAAGCTGTTCAATACTGTATATTACTAATGAAATACTCAAACAAGTCGGACTTTACTCATGTGAAAATCACTGTCAAAGTGGCCGCGATCAGAAAGTAGCCGAATTGGCGCAATATCTTACGGAGGCACGGAGGCCAAGTTTGTCTGTCCAGTGTCCGTTTCAAAATTATCTGAGCGCTCACGCATGCACTGTGTTCAGAGAAGTAGTACACAGTGGGACTAAACTGGTCACTAAAATGCTGGAAATTCATTCTCTGTGTGGAACAAAAAACTAAATAATTAAATATCACAACTGACATGTCAGTATGTTGAAAATCCAGTTCCGAAAATGAGCAATATCGCGGAAGTATTGATACCGTCATCAACTGCGCAACCTGTCAGATTGGGCATTTAGAAGCAAACATGGCTGCTACGCTCAGAAGTATAGCTTGTGTCTACAGGTATTTTGATGCGCTACGCAAGACGCCGCAGTGTAAAATACAATTCTGGGCTTCGGCAAATTGAGGCAGGTGTATGATCGTGCTGCCGTAAGGTGACTTTATCCGACCAGGGAAAGATGACGAGATACGACAGAAGTTTTAATATTACAATCGAGGTACACCTCTATTGTATTACGAAGCACCGTTGCGTCTCACTCCATGCATGAGTTCGTGAAGGGACGGTTGTCAATGTTAGTTCAAGTAAGAAATTCTGGTGTGAGAAAGTCATGTCGATTCGATGTGCAGTGATGTTTTTAAAAAGCTATACTAAGCAAGCTCCAGAAATAAATCTAAGACCATCTGCGCCCCTGAAGTATGTCCACAATTCAGAGTATGTTGCGTCACCACTGAGTTAAAGCATTGTTGACCGCCAACACGAGATTACATATCCATCGAAATTGCCTGGGTAAAATCGAACAGCAAAGCGGTGCAAAGCCTGCCTATGGTTGATTCCGCCAAAGGTAAATTTCATTAACGTTCACATTACAATAAAATGCTTCTGTCATGATCTCAAACAATGGAAAAGAAAGAAGATTAAATCTCTTTTGCTGAGTCATTTTTAGCGGATTCACTTTAGAAGAAATATTTATCACTGCCGTTATTTTCGAAAATTACTTTAATCACGGTTCCGCCACAATTGTGGCGGGACCGTGCTTTAATTGACAATGATACCACTTTTATGACAACGTTATGTGATAAATCATGCAGAGTCCAAAGGTAATCGTACATGACGTGCATGGCAGCCATGCTTTTGCAATGACGATGCGATCACAGTCACTCGTGATCTATTCAGCTCTTGGACTATTTGCCTATAGACCTGTGTACATAAGCGAGAAGGGTTTTTTCTCGCTTATGTACACACGTCTATAGCAAATAGTCCAAGAGCTGAATAGATCACGAGTGACTGTGATGCAATCTACACTTTCTTGATAATTTCGCAGGTTATTTGTCCTACTTTGGCCAATGTTTTCGACCTAACAAGGTCCCTCCATGTGGAGGGACCGTGGACCTAACCATATGACATGCATTGCATTTACAACTGTCACGTTATTTTACTCAAATGAGAATGAAATCTTTTGGTTTTTAGCTACTATAGACTATAGTCTATAGAAGCTATTGGGATGGGTATCCGTCCGGCGTCCGTCGTCAGTCTGTATGTATGTATGTATGTATGTATGTATGTCCGTTTGTGAGGCGTCCGTCCACTCAAATATCTTGAGAACCGCAGTACTTACTGATTGGACACCGTGGTGCGAAGCACCAAAGGTGTCCTTTGTCGCCACAATGTCTGTGTGTGTGTCCGTCTGTCCGTCCGTCCGTCCGTCTGTCCGTCTGTCCGTCCGTCCGTAGACAGATTTTGTTCCACTCATAACTTAAGAACCCTTTGGTCCAATGTCATGCAATTGATATTTGGTATTATCATGATGAGACTTAGATCTGATTAGATTTTGGTGGGTGTAGCTTATTAATTAATTGCTCATTTGCATATTTTATGACTTTTTTACCATAGGGCTATTATTTTATATCTCAAGAAATATTGAACCAAATTTGATGTGACTGTACACATACTTAATTCAGGGCTCCCGCTACCTATTCGCCAATTCGCCAAATGCGAAAGAAAGTTAAAAATGGCTACAAAAATTCCTGTTTGGCTAATGTAGTGGCTATTGAATTCTTAGACCTCCTCAACAGAAAACTACACCTAACAATAAAATGTTGTAAGATGTTGAAACAGTTTACCCTCCTTCCTACAAAGTTGCAATGTATTGAAACAGTTTAATCTCCTTTCTACAAAGTTACAATTCCCTGGTACGTAAAACAAACACTGTTGCTGTTCGATACTACAATACATCATGAACGTAAGGTCCATGAATACACTTTGAGGCCTGCTTTGCCTCTGTGAGTCCTGGGGTCGTCCTTGAGTCTATCAAAAGTTTTACCTACTTTGCTGTATCAAAATTTGGCCTGCAGCTACTCAGTTTGATAGTAAAAACCATAATTTCAAAGGAAACTTTCACAAACGGAGCCATAATACAGAAGAAAAGGAGAAAAACTGAGGTTTCTGAAAGGTCAAGTCTAGGTCATCTCATCATGTGATGTCATGCATGAAGACCCCCTAATTACACAATTATAGTTCACTAGAAACCACCTAGGGTGGTCCAATAGGTGAAAGGTAATTTTGCTGCCTTTGGCATTCAGCTTGACTGATTCCCATTCGGCCTACTTTCAAACTGCTATAACTTATACAAGAAATTTTGTGATTCTGAATGATTGTAATATTTTTGTAGATTCCACCAGTTTAATAATCTAGAAGTGAACATCACCAGACATTTCTTGATGATATCAAAATATCAAATGAAAATATATCTGGGCTAAAACATTATCATAATCATTAAAACAATGAATGCCCTCAAACAGTGAGTAATTTAAATGAACATATATCGTTGTGTCTTGTTTTACAAGAGTTTTGTTTGGCCCAGCCCTTTTTGTCTCAAGAAAAGTACTTATACTCAAGATGCTATTTCAGCCTGCTTGATCACAACTATGACATACAAGTAAAACCAGGGCCTTAAATACCACAATAATCGTATCTACACTGCCATTGTGCTATACCATAAATGCTGTCTTCTGGATGGAAAATTGTTTTACTTGTGTGGCTCAAACATTTAGGTTATGGAAGACTGCATAAATTTGCCACATGAGAAGCCTGTAACTTATGACAAGCTATCATACTGTGAATACTAACTGAATGTGGCAGAAATATTCAATCTGTACCTCTTGTAATATATATACACTTAACATTGCTACCAGATTTTTAGAATTCAATTGCTGCCTAATTTTATTTCTGGTGTTTAAAGTTTACCATCAAAAATGAGAAAGGATTTCTATCCCTGAAATGTCATAAAAACACAGATTGTAAATGCAAAAACTAAACACATATTTCATTAATGTAAAACCATGATGAACATCATGCAAAACATCTTGATTTGTAAAATTAGGGACTCCTGAATGACGAGAAAGCTGTTGCCACATTTGAGATCATAAGCTGGCTAAAAGTTACTCAAAATGGCTAAAAGATTTTTGATTTGGCTAATGAGTTGGCTAATCATTTTGGTGACTTAGCGGGAGCCCTGTAATTAATCCCCACAGACACCGTATGGGGGACTTATAGGTTCGGTCATGTCCGTGCGTCCGTCCGTGCGTCCGTCTGTCCGTTCACGCAGATATCTCAGAGACGCCTGGAGCGATTTCGTTCAAACTTGGTACAAGGATAGTACTCTACCTCATACAGATGCACCTGGATTTGTTTCACAATGCGATCAAATTTGGCTGTGTTAGAGGACTTTTTAGTTTTCACCTCCATAGACTCCCATGTACCGGTATAAGGCAGTCCATAGACTCCCATGTATAAGGCAGTCCATAGACTCCCATGTATAAGGCAGTCCATAGACTCCCATGTATAAGGAAGTCCATAGACTCCCATGTATAAGGCAGTCCATAGACTCCCATGTATAAGGCAGTCCATAGACTCCAATGTAAAAGGCCAAGAAAAAAAATTTAGTTTCTCATCGTATTCATATTGCAAAAAGGATGCAGTGACACAGTTTTTAGTCCCCACAGATAAAGTCCAGGGGGCTCATAGATTGGGTCATGTCAGTCCGTTAGTCCATCCATGTGAGTCCATCCGTTCACGCAGATATCTCAGACGCTTTGACAAAATGTCACGTGACCTTGGTGACCTTTGACCTCAAATATACATATTTGTCCATAACTCAGTAACCACAAGTGCTACACCCTTCATATTTGGTATGATGGGACACCTTATGACGCCACATATTGTACCTCATTAATTATGCACATATCTAATTTTGAGCCAGCCAATAGAGCTAGAGGTCTGATTTTTGGTATATAGGGATAACTTAGCAATACAATTTTTTTGACAAAATGTCACATGACCTTGGTGACCTTTGACCTCAAATATACATATTTGTCCAAAACTCAGTAACCACAAGTGCTACACCCTTCATATTTGGTATGATGGGACACCTTATGACGCCACATATTGTACCTCATTAATTATGTGCATATCTAATTTTGAGCGAACCAATGACCCACGGTGTCCACTCAAGTCTCACTTTGATTTGATATTTGTTGTGTAGATGAAAAATATGATTTTGAGAAACTATTTTTTTAATTTTTTGATATTGTTGAAAATAGGCAAATTAATGCCAAAAAAGGCGTTTTTGGTAAAAAATCTTCTTCATAACCGCTGGTCAGACAGCTTTGTTATTTGGTATACAGGTCCCTAGGGACAACCCAACTTAGATTTGTTCAAATTGTGATGAAATATGCAAATCTGTATTTTTAAGGAATTTTTTTGTCATTTTTGATCAAAATTTGACTTACATTGTATGTAATTCTTGTACTGTATAAACCCTATCAATTCACCCAGAAAAAAATAATTAATATGATTTTAAATAATTGAATTAATTAGGAAAAAGATCAAAGCCAAAATAATTTTAGTGTAGAATTATCGGAAAATTCAACTTTTTTTGACAGTTCATAGTGAAATGCTTACCATCTTGGAGGATTAAAACATGTAAGGGCAACTTTCCTGAATCCCAACTTTGACATATTCTGAACCGTCATTTATTGTGCCCTGTATGTTATCTAAAAGAAATTGCTCAAAATAGTTTTGTCATGATAGGGTGGTCAAATAAATAGAGATAGAGAAAGTTCTAATTTCCATTTATGGTTGACTTGGTAAGGATAAAATAAAATTACTTTTTGGGGAAAAAATAGAGTGGTCAATTAAAAGAGTGGTCAAAGTGATAGGGTTTTATGGTAAAGCTGGGCTGTAAGATTCCTCATGTGCTATTTATAGCAATTATGCAATCTGTGTAAACAGTGCAATTAAAGTGTTACATGATGCTTTTGATGACCTTGAACTTCTTAAGTTTCAAACATTTGCCTCTTATGTGTGCTTTCTCTGAGTACGTGCAGTCTCAACTTATTCACAGAACTTACTTACAGTGTTAATTTGAAAGTTAAAATGTGCTTGGTTAATAGGATGAAAATACTGATAAAAAGATAACCAGCTTAAGATTCTTTATAACCTGACAGATATGCTGTTTTTTTATGACGAAAATCTTGATTTAAGCAAGTCTTGTTTACTTTAATTAGAATGTAATTAACTCTCGTTTATTAGCTACTATAGACTAATATAGTCTATAGAAGCTATTGGGATGGGTATCTGTCCGGCGTGCACTGTCAGTATGTATGTATGTATGTATGTATGTATGTATGTCCGTTTGTGAGGCGTCCGTCCACTCAAATATCTTGAGAACTGCAGTACTTACTGATTTGATATTTGTTGTGTGGATAAAATATATGATTTTGAGAAACAGTTTTCATTTTGATAATGTTGAAAATATGCAAATTACTCCAAAAAGGCGTTTTTGGTAAAAAATCTTCTTCTTCATAACCACTGGTCAGACAGCTTTGTTATTTGGTATACAGGTCCCTAGGGATAACCCAACTTAGATTTTTTAAAATTGTGATGAAATATGCAAATCTGTATTTTTACGGAATTTTTTTTCTATTTTTGGTCAGGCCATCCTGAAATGAGCTATCAAAGATATCTACCTTCTTCATCAATACATGTGTCACAAAAGGTTATTCTCTACATAACACAGCAGAGCTCTGTCAAACTGTTGAGTCGCTTGTTTTTTCAAAACCGCTGGTCAGACAGCTTTATATTTGGTTTACAGGTCCCTAGGATGACCTTAGTGAGATAATTTCATACAGTCAGGAAATACTTAATTTTGTATCCATGTCTATAGTAGCTTCAGGGACTTTGGCCCTATGTTTACAATACCGAAGCTGCTACGTGCTACCTCTCTCCATATGGTGCGGAATAAATGTGACTATGAGACCGCGCGCTTAGTATCAATTCGGCCCCTTGATCATCATCTGCTCGACAATTATGCCATTAACGAGTGACAAATGACAACTGCATAGACATGATTTTTTTCGTAAAAACGAACTCATCAACTAATCACTCTCTTTGATTGCATAGCGTTTATCTAACGTATAACGCAACTTCGGAGCATCATGAAGAAAAAGGAAAAGACGAAAATACAAGATCTGGGTTTTCGTAATATATTTTATTTCCTATGCGAGCTGTCGTTTCTTGGTGTTTTTTAATCCTATGCCTGTGTAAAAAGGATGCAAGCGTTAAACAGTAATACAGTAATTGGGCATTAATATATATGCATGCAGTGTAATAAAACAGATTGTTGCCAAACTGAAAGCTCGCAGACACATGAATGAACAGTGTTTCTGTTCATTTTGTCAACAATACCACTACTGTACATACTACTTTCTGTATCGATATTCAAAATATTTCAGAAGGAAAGATTGTGATTTCCTGTATTAGCAATTACTTCGTGGCATCGGGCCAGGCCATTCGATAATGATCTTCTCATGGACATCCACAGTGAACAACGCATGGTCAACTCGATATCAATAATGCAATGAGTTTAGCTGGGCGGTTTGGAGCAACAACATATAGTCAATCGATCTTTTCTCCAAATGTTTGCACTATAAAACATTGATTGGGCAAAAAGTTGCTACATTTTATGATAGTAGACGAAAGGAATTCGAGCGTAATGAACAGGACAAAAACGCGACATAATAGGAGTATTGTATGTACATTATGAAGGGCACTTTTGACCTTCTGTCAATTGTGAGATGAGCTGCAAGGGTTGTGTATTCGACGCGTCTTGGAGGCGTCTCGGATGCGTCTTGAACGCGTCTAAATGCCATCAAAAACCAGCCGAGTCTGAACGCAAGTTTTGCTGTGTACTGTACATTTCATGTACTATACAAAAAGAGTACAAAGAAAAAAATGCAAGAAATGCTTCCAGGTACCCAACTTTGCCTAGATCACTATGGTGAAAACTTGTGACCGTGATCGTAAACTCAGAGGGCGGGGCAAAAGCAAAACTTGACAAAAGGTCTTGTGCGGCAACCAACTTTGGGTCATTAACACCTCGTCACTTACCGCAATACCGCACGTTCTTTTGTTGTACTTGTCGCAACTGCTGCGGCAACTATTGTTCACTTACCGCAGTTACCGCAAACGAGGACAAAGAAAATCAACAGCTAACAAAAGAGGTGTTACCGCGAAGTTACCGCACCAGCAGTTACCGCAACTGCGCGGCAAAAGCTACAAGTTATGTGATTCTGGTACTGTACAAATGTACACTATCTCTAGCTGAAGCAAAGCAGCATTTTCCATTCTCCTTTTTTGGGCATGTTTTCAACAGTAACTGTTGTCTTTTGTTATGGAGTTGCAATCTATGTCGTGAAGTAATTAAATTCTCCTCTTTGCACCATACACTTAGGCCAAAAAAAAAAAAAGAAATGTTTCTGGTCAGCGCGCGCGTCACTTGAACAACAGCGCGTCACCCTTTTTTTTCCTGGTTTGTGGCCGGCGGCTGTGGCAAACTACATACTGATTACTATAACACCAAACCAAAACGGCTGAAGAGAAAGAGAAAATTCTTTGGGGCACATGATCAGTGACTGCATGAACAATTTAAATGTTACTATATTGATAAAACTGTAAAACTCAGTGTTCTCCCCAGACCATAGCGGTCCCGCTACGCTTTCGCCTCTCCCCGTACGCTTTGATTCTCCCGGACCCCGTTACGCTTTCAAATAGTCCCGCCATCCTCACGCTCTGCGTAGCTACCAGCTGATGCATGCATTGTCTATACACATTTATAGCGCTCACTGCAACTTTCAACCTGGTGGAAGGTGTGAAGTATGGTATGCATCAGATAAGTTGTCCGTAAGTGTTGAGAGGAACGTTAACAATAGAAGAATCGGCTGGGTTGTTCACAAATTTTCATTCCAGAACGACTATTACGACCAACAAAGACCTTTAATAATAGTATACTCAGTATACATCGCGGACAAGTGTTCACAGAGGTAGGCGGTGTAGCACTAGCAGGGCCTTTGATCACATTCCCATGCTTTGATCAACGAAATGGATCGCAAAAGAAACGAGTTAACTGGTGAGGTTGATTATGATTGTACAACGATGAGTTTTGTCCTAGTACGATCGCGATCGCGATCGAGTTCACATTGCATAAATTTCATATGGCGGCGGCCATGTTGGTCGACGGGTTTATAACGTGTTGACATTGATACTGGCGTCGCGTGTGGTGCCACTCTGACACGTCCTCTGAAAGATTTTACACCTGATTTTCGAGGGATTCTAGTCGTACTTAGTTCATGTCTTGTGATCATCTTGGTGGTATTTTTAAAATCAAGAATCGAACGACGATGTCCAGTGGCAGTAGAAGTTATGGGGGGGGGGGCCCGCTGGTTGAAATCTATCCCCGTGATGAAAAATTATTTGCGGTGTTTGTCGTTCAAAAATGATATAAAACTCAATTACATTTGAATTGTGTAAAGCTTAAACTTGTGAATTTTCCTCTTTGTTGGCAAGTTTTGACAATTTATTAGCAATATATTTTAATGAAACTCCAATCAGACGAACCATTTCTTGCTCTCAAAGTTTCAATCTGAATCTTCTGTTTTAATTGCAATTGTAATTACAATACTGTGATGACTTATTTAAGTGTAATAAAGAGTTTCCATGATGTTCAAACTGCACACTTGTGTGTTACCATTGCATTTTGTTGTGAGTGTACATGTATGTGTGGATGCATGTGCAAGCTTACATCCATATGCAAATATAAATTAATGATATGCAAAGGATTATGCAAATTAGCCGCTACGCTTTGGCGCTTTAACTGACCCTCCTCCTAGACTTGGTTCAAGTCTGTGATTTGTGAATGTTTGAGTGGAGTGAACGCAATGATTTGTATTCTGCTTTCATGTGAAACGCGCGCGTGAGTGGACGCGATGAGTAGGGTGAACGCGATGAGTGGAGTGAACGCTATACAGCGGAGTTTCACCCGGAATCACAGACTTGGCTTTCTTGCACGATCTGGGTTGCTATAAATTATTCATGAGATGACGTTTTCTTTACTCATATATTATTCATAAGATGACATCACTAAATTTTACACATTGGGAGGAGTTACCAATTGACCCAAACGAGACGTGCATAAAACTCGCATGGCGTTGTTGACAAAATGTCGAGTGCGATCACTCCCACAGAAGTCAGCATGACCTCTGTTGTATCACCGAAAACGCGTGAAAATATCTGTGTTGTTTGTGGGGCCCATGTTTCAAAATGCGAAATCGTCGCCGGTTTTTCAAGGATGGAAAAAGACAACGTCCTTACAGTTGTAGCCTGTTCTCTTACGTGCCCAAAGCGATGGAAATCAAAACAATGTGGGGCGACTTCGTATGTCAGTGATTTTCCGGTGCCGGTTGGTGCGCAGACGAACACATCTTTTCCCTCAATGTAACTCTCAACAAGCTTTGTTTGGTAATCTCGCATGATTAGCGATGGTCCACCGATCAGTTGTAAAACGCAGTTGATGTACGAACTTGATGCCATTATTCGCCCAGATATAAAACGTACTCGATGTCTAGCTTTGCACGGAGATGACAACAAACTTTTTAATGCTGCAGAGGTTTATTAGCAATGCGTTCTTCTTATTGGCCAGAATAACGGCGGGGGCTGTCAATCATTTTGTATTTGCTCTACGTCACTATGTACACAGTCCGGCTCACCGCCTGTACTTTGCAAGAAGTCCAAGTCGATGAATCCGGCAGAAACTAACTCACTGGGAAAACCTGGCGTGAGCTGCCAAATCCCGGATAGGTTTGTACGAAATAGGAGAGACACAAGATAAACTATGATAAATGATTTTATTTTTTTAAATTCACCGACTTGAACCAAGTCTAACCCTCCTCCCTCCCTTGAGGAGGAGAAAAAAGAAAGAAAAAAAAAAAAAAAAATCCGCGTCGCCGCACCATTTTTTAGCTCCGCTGTCAGCGACGCGGAGCTTATCAAATAGGTTGATTTTCCGTCGTCGTCCGTCGTCGTCCGTCAACAATTGCCTTCTCCTCTGAAACCGCAAGTCCAATTGCTTTGAAATTTTATATGCAGTTCACTTGGGGTGACCTCACTTAAGTTTGTTCAAATCGTGGTGAAATTTACATATTTGTATTTTTGGGGCATTTTTTGCTGTTTTTGGTAAAAAATCTTCTTCTCTGAAACCGCTTGTCCGATTTCTTTGAAATTTAATATGCAGTTTACTGAGGGTGACCTCATTTAGATTTGTTCAAATCTTGGTGAAATTTGCATATTTGTATTTTTAAGGCAATTTTTGTCATTTTTGGTAAAAAAATCTTTAAAAATCTTCTTCTTCAAAACTACCAGTCAGATAGCTTTGATATTTGGTACATATGTCCTTAGGGATGATCTATTTCAGATTTGTTCAAATTGTGCAGAAATATGCAAATTTGCATTTTTAAGGCAATTTTTGCCATTTTTGGTCAAAAAATGTATTTCTCAAAAGATGCTGGTCTGATAGTTTTGAAATTTGGTATACAGGTTTCTACAGATGAGCTAAGTAATATATATTGAAATTATGGTGAAATCTGTAATTTTGTATTTTTGGGGCAATTTTTGCCATTTTTGGTTAAAAATGTGTATTTCCAAACTACTCATTTGATAGCTTTGAAATTTGGTATACAGGTTCCTACAGATGAACTAAATGATATTTATTGAAATTATGATGAAATCTGCAATTTTGCACTTTTGGGGCAATTTTTTCCGTTTTTGGTCAAAAAATGTGTATTTCCAAAACTACTCATCTGATAGCTTTGCAATTTGGTATACAAGTTCCTACAGATCACTTTAATGATATTTATTGAAATTATGATGAAATCTGCAATTTTGTAATTTGGGGGCAATTTTGCCATTTTTGGTCAAAAAATATGTATTTCCAAAACTACTCATCTGATAGCTTTGAAATTTGGTATACAGGTTTCTATAGATTAACTAAATGATATTTATTGAAATGATGATGAAATCTGCAATTTTTATTTTTGGGGGCAATTGTTGCCATTTTTGGTCAGAAATTTTATTCTCAAAAAACTACTCATCAGATAGCTTGGTCGACATGTTCTTAGGGATGATCCGATGTGATATATTCAAAGTATGATGAAATCTTCAATTGTGTATTTTGCAGCTATTTTAGCCACTTTTCTCTGGCCACTGCATTGAGCTATCAAAGATTTCCACCTTCTTCATCAACATGTGTCAAAAATAGTTATTCTCTACATAAACACAGCGGAGCTATATCGCCGCTAGGTCGCTTGTTTAAGAAAGGCCTGACCAGAAACATTTCTTTTTTTTTTTTTTGGCCTTATCATGATATTCACATTTCATGACTAATGCCACATAAGAGTTATCTGAAAGGAAAATAAAATAATGTCAAAATAAACTTCAGCAATTCAAGTCAGCAGTTTTGAAAATATGTGACACTGAAATACATTGCAAAGCTGGTACAGATGACTTAGCAAACTCATTAAAATTATCAGTTGTAGTAAAGTGCCAGTCTTGTCCAACACTATAACCAAGATTCAAAAGTAATTTCTGAAGAATGTAGCATAGTGATCATCTAAAACAATGATAAGTAATTCAATGCCACGCCAAAAATATTGTATTTACTATTAAGAAATATGGATGACTGCAGAATTATAAATTCACTGACATCGTACAACCATGGTAAAAATTGTAGAAATAATTTTGATTGACTTTGCCAGAAATGACTTTGTGTTCCTATTCCTACACTCTCAAACTTGTATTTACAAATGCACTTTAGTGTCACTTGAATCACATGAAATACCTCTTGGTAGTTGTGTTAGTTCAAACGTGTTCATGTTACTCAGTCTCATTACACAGCTCACTAAATGTCCTAGATATCTTTGATCAGTGACCTACCCCACCCCCCCCGGTATTTGAGCCGCTTAATTTTCAAAGTCATCTCGCTGCTGACATGTACATATACATGTAGATGTGTGTACTGACCTTCAATGCTTTCAATCACTTTGTCAATCTTCTGCTTTTCTGTATTCTCTCAGGGATTCTTTATGTCTGTTATCTCGTTTTTTAAGGTATATGCTTTCTTTCTACTCTTGTCTTACTAGCTATACACAGTTACAGTCCGTCTACTTTTGGAAAATCCAAATGGAAATAGGCCAGTCGATCGCAATGTACATGCATGCATGACCATCATGAGAGATACAAGAGAGGTATAGCAGTTTTGTATGGGCATTTACTATTGTTCAAAATAGTGCAATTATAACTTGCACTTCTGACCAATCAAATTTGAGGTTACCAAACAATGTCATTTTTACCTTGGCTGAAGCTAGGGGGTCTTATATGGCTCCTCAACATCAGAAAAGCTTACAGTATGCAGTTTCTTGCATTATCGCACCGATAAAATATGAAGCTGAAATTTTCATATATTTTAAGAACTGGCATTGGAAAGAATTCACAAAGTCTGCCAAAAATTCTTAATTTACAAAATTTACAAGGAACAGGGGAAACCCAGCTAGATTCAAGTGTAAATCAAATGTATGCCTTAGAAAAAAATCAACTGTATTCAACTGCAAAATCGAAACTCTACAATGCCAAGATTTCCCATGTCTGAGAGTATTTGGCTTTTTAACTGCTAAGAGATTGGATTTCTGATTTGTTTGGTAAAATATGCTGAACCAGGTTTCTGAATTTCAAACACCCACATGCACCAGTCTACTCAGTTACATTCTCGGTTTGTCTTATTGAATATCTTGTTTGGTGAATATTTTTTTAAGGCTTTCAGCCAGATTTGCAAGAAGATTTTAGAACCCAGGGGAAACACTGACATTCAATAATGTTATATTATAATAATATTATCTTCAATGTACATAGGAAGTTTCAACAACTTTTATGAAGTTAATTCAGATATATATCCTTAATTAGGAAAGTTTGTTGACTATGCAAATTAGTAATTAGCTTAAGTAAAATGCTTAATGATGTTCAATAATGTTATACTATATCATCTTAAATGCACATATCAAGTTTCATCAACTTTTATGAAGTCAATCCCGACATATATTCCTAATTAGGAAAGTTAGTTCAATATGCAAATTTGTTATTAGCTGGCGTTAAAATGCTAATTAATGTTATATCATAGTATCTTCAGAGTAATGGCAAGTTTCATGATTTTTATGAAGTCAATCAAGATATATATCCCTAATTAGGAAATTGCGTTAAATACGTAAATTTGGAATTAGCTGAAGTAAAATGCTAAATGACTTTCAAAATGTTAAATCATAGTATCTTAAAGGCCAAGGACTTGATACCCGGGATAAAGTTAATCCCGTTCACCTTTGACATTCATGGGCGGGATAGAATGTTTATGTCTGTGTCAATTACGGTCAAGATTAGTGTGCACAGGAGGTTGTAAACAATGTGTTGCATGCAAACAACAGATTATACGTAACTGAATATAATGGCGAGACCAGTACACTGAGAAACAACGTTTCATAAAGCCGGCAATGCTTGTAGCAATAACAGGTGTACTTCAACAGTAATGGCAAAGGTACAGTCAATCAACGACCCCGCTGCAGCTGACTTTATAACTTCCGAATTAGGCTTACCCAGGGCCCGGGTGCGGTCTGCAACTGTACAATTATTGCATCTAAACGATAGCATAGGCATCCTGCCATTGCCAAGATACTCTGCTGTTTCTGACCGTTTTGTCTACAGAACTACAAAAAACACACTGTCTCTCAATTCGACACACACAAAAAAAATAATTACGGGTGAAATCGTTGAATTAATCGGAATTAACACCATGGTGCATTCATCTATATTTTATAAAAATAATAGAATGTGACATCACCGATCATAAGTAACGTGGTGTCGAAGAACATATTTTTTTAACAGAAGACTACGGCGACCATTTTCTGTAAGTATAATGTAACTTTAGAAAATTTGCGAATCAAACATCTGAAGAGTAACTGCAATACTTTTGGTTTTGTTCTGCTCTTGTTATAAAATAAGTCACATTTTGGGAAAGCATCTGAACATTTTCCGATATCTGTGCAGCGCAAATGTGTAAACCAACACTGCATCCATCCATCCTAAAGACCATGATCAGTTCGCTACTACATAAACCACCCCTCCCCCTCCTCTCTCTTCTCTCTCTCTCTCTCTCTCTCTCTCTCTCTTTTTCTGTTTTTCTCTCTCTCTCTCTCTCCCAAAGTCTAGCCATTTGATGTTTTGTTTTGCCAACACTTTTTAACGGTTCACGATCACCGCTCAATGTTGATGTCACAGCTTCACATGATACACGTATAGCCGATTGCCGCGCCAATCAAGTAAATTGAAGTGACCTCTTAGGCTGTCTGATTAGGTGTACTCGAATATAACTACTTTACTTAGTGCTAAATATTGCCAATAAAAATTACAAGAAGCATGACAGTCGATGTCATGTCCTCAAAGAATAAATTTCCTTTGGTCACAGGTTAAATTATTTTTTGAAAAGAAGTTACTTTGAAACACTTTTAGCATTTTATTCTTTACAGGGTCGTGTATTTCAGGAAAAACATGACCATAAAAAGAGTAATTTCATCACCTTTAATTTTTTTTCAATACTATGACAATAGGCCAAACCCGGAATTCGAATCGACCACGGTACAAACAAAGCCATGTGCGCAAACGCGCACAGACGTACGTGTATTTCCATACGCGTTCAGTACACATGTTGGTTTGTTTGTACCGGCATCACGTGATTATTTGGGCGTACTGAGTATGTAGAACGCCTTACGCATCGCGTCCTTTTTATTCCGGAGTAGAACCATTATTGGCCATGAGGTTTTATAAACACAAAAATCTTCTTAACCTTTGAATGACTGATTCGATTTTGACCAGAGAAGCATTTTCATCATTTTCAAAGCCCTCTTTGGAAATTGCAGTAAAAAAACAATTTAATTGTGACTTAAAATGTTCACTTCGTATACATTTAATTTACAGATGCCAGGTTGTGCATTTCTCATGCACTCAGGTCAGCAAGGAAGTGCATCATTATTATTTCCAGATTGTTATGCATAATTTAACTTCTTCCGCATTAAAGTGTCAGTCTGCACAAGTTCAAAGTTTAACTATGTTTAAAATGAACCATGCTATATGATTTTGCCATCCCTACTTTACCAAATAAACACATCATCCAAGAAAACAACGCAGTTAAAATGCAATATTTTGTGCAATTGTGAAGTTGGCTGCCATTTGGCTCGCTCTGGAATTCACAGGCCTTACCGTTGGAAATGACGTAACTAATTGAACGTACGATTGAGCGTGTCCATCACTGCTGTAGCTTCAACATGGTGAAAAGTTACACTTTTGATGGCTGAAGTAACCGCAGCCATTGCCAGTTTAACATGCATTTTAGGACGCCGTAGTAGCATTTGTCAAAATTACTAGAAAGGGTCAGAAAGAGGGCATTCAGACAAGGATTTTCTGATGTGCCCATTTTCGAATCCCTCGAATGCCATGCCTTGGCCATGTGACTTTACGTTGAATACACACGGTTCGAATGCCAGATGTATGGTAAGGTAGAATTTAGTTCCTGGCGCTACTCCATCCATTCTATGGTCAAAATGCCGTACCAGTACGACCATTGTCACCAGAAAGCGTTCGCTTGTATTACCATCAACTGTGGACAAGAGCGAGAACAGCAGCAAGACTCAGGTCGCCCAAAACATGAAGAGGGGATCCAGGCCCATAGAGGTATGGCCCTGTTTACATCCACCAGGACTGAACGCCCATACAGACACTTTTAATACGAAAATAATTGTTAATAAAAATTAAAAGTACTACATCTCATGTATGTGTGACTGTATAATTACTAATGTTTTGAGATATCGAACTTATTCCTAAATAAAATTTACATAGTGATTATGTTTTTGTATCATAATCATGCATAATCTGTAACAGTGACACAATGTGTATCAAAGAAGTTTCATACTGTTGACGAAGCAGTTGTATTGTCGTCATCTGTTCCCTTCTGCCCGACTAAGTCTTCCCCCAAATAGTTCAGCTTCTTTAAGAAGTTCGTCGCCATTACAAAAAACAATAAACGCTGTGCTTTATGGACATTAATCAAGAAAAAACCTGCGGAAGCATAGCTGATCACTCCATGGCCAGGGTGCAGCTGAGCCGCCCGGCCTCAGGCTCAATAGATGTAGGCGATAAGTGTGCCTGATATTTACACTATGTCAACTTTAAGGTAGCTTTGTGATGACTTCTTTTCAATCGTGAATTTTGCCGTCAAGTTGTGTATTTCTACCCAAGTATTACATATCACCTGAAAGCTATGAATTTTTTTGTTTTGATCAAGAAAATTAATGGGCGATGAATTGTCGTGAAGATTTTAGTGAAAGTGTAAAGAAATTTGGTAAACTGACGTGAAAAAGTTTAAGTCAGAGCTGAATGGGGCTGTTGTCTAGATGTTATCGAGTAATTGCATTTGAGAATACTGGCTACAAAACAGTGTCTCAGATTTGTGAAAAGAGCCTTAGATTTTTCACAGTGCTGAATCAAAGTTTGTCAACCGATTTTAAACTCTATATTTTATATTTTATATTACATATATTCTATAGAGATTTTTGAATACAGCCGTATTTTTTCTTTCAAACTGAAAAGGCGGGCAGGGCAGACTGCACTGCAATGGCCGCTGACAACTTGAGCCAGCAGTCATGCGAACCCTAATCCCGGCCTCTTCTATCCAAAAGTGGCTGCCCCAATCTCCATACAGCTACAGCCTCTCAGGATGGACAATGGCGTATACATTATACGTTTACTAATTTGTACGTCGCACACAAGTTTTGTAGATAACACTGTAGATAAACGAACCGACTCATTTGAGTGTTTGGATAGAACACACAACTGAGGTGCCGAAATACTTATCATGTTGATGAGATCTAAACAGTTTGCTCTCGGTTAATACGTCAACACTTCCTTCGGGTAGACGAAACATGATACAATCAATGCAAACGGATGCTGATCAGTTTTTCTGTGAAGCAGTACGACATTTGTGTGAGACAGAAGTGTCTATCGAATACTAGTTTTTATTTTGTCATATGCACTGAGTAATGGAAACCACACAACATATTCATGCTAATTAACTTCAGTCTCTACGCTCAGTTAATAAGTAATTTGGCACTTCCTTTGTGTATTCTATCCAAATACTCAATGTATTTCTAGTGTTTTCAATTTGATTTCAAGGTTATGCAGTGTAAAATTGAAAGGCATGCATTTTCTAAGGGTTAAATTTGTCTTTGACAGAAACAAACGTCTACACGACATTCCACTCCATGTTTATCAACGTGTGTCCATAAAAAACAGATTGACATCCGTCTGCATATATTGTATCATGGTTTGTTCGGCCAGAGTGCTTTCGTACCTAACTTCAGTCTCAACAATCAACTACATGAGTAAAATAATCGAAATCATACCAATCCATACTCCAAAGACATTGGGTCAGAATTCGTAAGACAATAGTTGTAAACATAGACACAAAACAGCACAAAACAGACAGTAAATAGACGGTACACAAACAAAGTACTTCCCTTGTGTGTTAATCCAAACACTCTACATTAAGCCACGTAAAATAAATTCTTTGTTTGCAGTCCGCGTGCAGGCAGGATTTCGGACGAAATCTGAAAAACAAACAGATCGTCTGCTCAAAAATAAGTCGCGTTGTGCACTTCCTTTGTTTGCAATGAGGCAGCAGTTTACTTAAATGTCGCAAAAACGCGAATCTTATACGATCGTTTCAGTACAAATCAGATTACCTATCATAAAGGGGTACATCTATTACTGTATGTAAAGTGTACATGTGCACCTCCTGTTGTAGCAGACTGTAGTGTACTGTAAATGAAGATCAATCGACCGTTTCACAAGTTGATTCTCTCTCAAAGCTTTCAAGACGGCGGAAGTGCGTGAAAAGACATTTGAAGTGATAGATATTGGTTCTGTCTCACTATTGGATCTGCATTGGGGCAAGCAGGTACCGTCGGTGAAATGTTCATTGTTGAATGCTCCAAATAGTTCGTACGCAGTTGAAGTTGCTCTTACTTTGAACATTTTTTCTGCTACAAAACGATTGAGTCATTTTATAAGTCCGGATAAGAATTCAGTTTTCAAAAATAACAATTGCCATTTGGCATTGGCTGTCTTAACAAGCAGAATATTTGGCATTTTAGTATGCAATAGTGCTGATCACTGAACGTCATTTTTCTTTTATTAATGTGCAAAAATAAATATTTGTCCGCATTTTCCGCAAGAACGATGAAAATAAAACCTGCCAGTGTTATAATGCATACAAAAAGTCACACTAATTAATATGAATTTATGGCTCAGACATAAACAACGACCATATGTGCAACAACAAATGTGTTTGAATTTCAGGCAGTGGTGTCTGATGTCATGTGCACAGCTATATTTAGTAACAAACCTGATATCGAAATCAGTGCCTTTGAAAGTCAGCTAAAAAGTAGTTGATACACAGAATTCAGAATAAATAGCCTTTAAAGTTACAGCTAAGGGAGCATTTAACTCAACAGAAACAGTGCTCAGGACTAGTATTATTTGACACTTAAAAAGGACGCTTTTTACTCAAGGCTGTTATGATTTGTTCACCTACCCAATCTTCTTACTGCAAAAATTGTAATTGTATGAAAGAGACAGTAGTTTCACCTTTTACCGAGATGTTTAGCACTTGTTTTCTGAGTGACAACTCCATACTTTTTTTATTGCCAGTAACTTTTACAGTTTAAAGGTATACTGTCACATGTTCCAATTTTGCCACAGTTACCATGGATAGAGAAAATCTAACCAATCACAGATTTTAAGCGGGTGGTAGCTTTTTAAAAACTGCCCTCACATGGGCATTTTAATACCAAGGAACGACCCTTTGACCATATATGGGCATATTTAGATTACAGGTGACTGTATACCTTTAATATTAGGAATTTTCAGGTTTTGAAAGAACACCTTTTTGTTCTACCCAAACATAGTGTACAGGTCATCAAAACAATTATTAGGGCCAAGAAAAATAAAAAGTTGTGTTTCTCATCCTAGACATATTTCAAAAATTATCGTTGACGTGGGGTTTCTTACTGTCAGTTTTTTTTATTCTTCAATCAACCACGCGGAAAAAATATGACAACAACATAGGAATGCACGCAGAGATAAATACATAGCAGTGTTGCTTTTATTCCTTTTGTATAGCACCAGTTCTGCGGGTTGACTTTTAGTGCAGCAATGCACAGTTTTGACAGCGTAATATAAGAGTGATATTAAGTGTACAGTTCTGAATGGAATGTTAGTTATTTTGTTTGCGGTTCTGTTTTATACATGCACTATCGTCGCGTATTTTTTGCGTTTATTTTTTTTTATTTATTTCCTCGTGAGCAGTAAAAAAGTTGACGCTGCGGGTCTGAATTCACGCGCGCGAGGATGTGAGACAAACTTTTATTTTTCTTGTCATCACATCAGTCTGTATGGCTGGCAAGTGACCACACAATCAGTAGGAAATTTATTGTAATGCTATTTCCCGTTTGTCTATGATACATACTTTTCCAAATCATTTAAATGGGAAATGAGAAAAATGATCTTTGATAGGTAATTTTCACTTTTAACAACTAGTCCAAGGATTTGTCAACACATAGGACACATGGTAAATTTCTAGAGTCAGCTATGATGGTATACATCAATTTTACTTAAAATACTGGTTCGCCTCTCTCTATCAAGCATACTTTTCAAAATCATTTTAAATGAGAATTGAGATGCGTGAGCTTTTAAAGGTAATTTTCACATGTGTTAACAACTAGTCAAAAGATTTCTCTACACATGAGACACATGAAAGCTCAAAATTTGCACATAGTATCATCAGTGCAAGTACTTTCAACCATGGCAACCGCTTGGGCCCCGCCAACGCTGCTTGCAGCTTTAATTTGGTAGCTTGTGTTGTGAGTGCAGCAGTGCACAAGTGTGTTCGACTGTGGTGGGCTTATCATTAATGGTCAACAAGAGTTCGGCTACAGTTCTCATTTATGTTGAGGGCCATATCGTTAAAATCTACAGGCCTGTAAATTAAGAAGAGCATCTATGTAATGCCAGTTAACATTGAATTCTTCGGTGACGATGACATTGTCAGTTGCAGTGATTCTGCTCATGAAATTATCACTATCACCATAGCTGACGCACTAGGTTGCCATCGTGCATTCTATTATTATTGACGTCACAGCCACTTATGCCAGAACGGCGCAAGCTCAGCAATTTTGGAAAATGTCACCATGATCGAAGTCAAAACGTGTAACTTGTCCCTTGCTTTTTGTCAAAATAACACAACTGTCTGAAAACCACTCAAATAAGTTTCAGTTTGTGTGTAAATAATCAATACCAATTTCACAACCAGAACTACAGTATAGGCCCCAAGTCAAACAAAAAAAAGCCTCTAAATACAGCGGGACTTACACTTTAAACTGTCTTTTGGCAGTTTACTGTAGCTTAAAATTTTTCTGATTGATCATTCATATATTTAGATATTCTTTGGGTTCTTTAGGTCCATATCCCTCCTCAGCGGCTGCATCATCAACTATTTGCCAACTACTGCAACTACAACCAATTACCTGACCTTTTAACACACTGGAAAACTACGTCATTGACACTTTTTTTAAATGAACAGATCAATTTCTGACTATGATTACTACTGAAGTACTCTTCTGAGTGTTGCTGAACTAATGCATTAAGAAATTTTGGTGTGGATGGAACATGAATGAACGAAGTTGACCTTGTGCATTTGAAATTACATTTGCTGTTTTTCAAATTTCGTAGGTCCTTTTCTTGATATTGGTCACGAAACAGGGAATCAGAGTTTTCACACTGCTACCAGTTGTACAGATTTCATTAAAAATCCCAAAGAAGGTGTTTGAAGTTTCTCAAGATAAGAAAGTAAGTATTTGTGGTGGCTTCAATGTGAGTCAACCATCAAAATATTTGTAGTCATGTCAATGGCTAGTTTTGCTCTGTTAATTTCTAACCAATCTTGTGAATGAACTCACTTTCACTTACCCTTTGCTGCTGCAGCACCAATGAAATATTGAGCAAAATTAAGTTTTTTGACACCAGTCATAGGAAATCATATTCACAGATTCATATTCATAGGTATGTGGAATTGAAAAGAATTTCATCAATTTAAACTCATACACTCTCCTTTTTTTTGTTCCATTTCTCTCATCAGGTTGGAGAATCTGGGTGGTTGATGTTAGTGTGTACATTGACCTAGGGTGTTTCTTCTGCAATTTGACCACTGGGGTGTGATAGTGTTTGTTATTTGAACACATCACCCCGCAGTGAACTATTGATATCGAAGGGATTGTCATTATTTGTTTGTTGTTAGCTTTGTAAGGCATACAGTACAAGGTATTACTCAACATTATATTATTAGGATTTAACTCAGTCAAATTGTATCTCCAATACTTCTGCTGTTTTTCACAAGCTTGTTTTATCTTACAAATCACAAGTCTCATTCTAAAGCATCATACATATAGTTAAAAACATACAATTATGGATCAAGAGGGAGGAAAGGAAACCTGTCAACTTTTACGTTCTGGTCATTCATCAGATACTCATATTGGAGATGATGATGCGATGATTTTGTCAAATGCTGATGGGTATAACTCAGAAGATGCTCTGCAAATTGGTAGTGGCAATGAAATGATTTGGGGGGCAGTTGGAGGTAGTGA
Source organism: Ptychodera flava (assembly GCF_041260155.1). Lineage (NCBI taxonomy): Eukaryota > Metazoa > Hemichordata > Enteropneusta > Ptychoderidae > Ptychodera > Ptychodera flava. The sequence continues at coordinate 44,221,311 of NC_091937.1, forward strand.
GGAGAAAGAGGGTGAAACATCCACTTCTATGAATGGAGCTGCTGAATTTAAATTTGTTGCTGACATGGCATCAGAAGCTGTGAGATTGGCATCTTACAAGTCCTGGCCACATTCAGTGCCAGTAAATCCCAGTGCATTAGCTAGAGCAGGCCTTTTTTATACAGGAAAAGATGATATAGTGGAGTGTTTTTCATGTAAAGAATCATTTAAAGACTGGGAATATGGAGATACAGCCATGGGAGAACACAAATCATTATCTCCAGATTGTGCATTTGTCAAAGGTACTGATAGTAGAAATGATCCACTGATTAAAGATATGAGCAGATTTGCACATCTTAATGTTAGCTCATCTCAAAAAGAAAATGAGGATGATGACAAGGGGAAGGGTGATGCCAAGGAAAATACAGGGGGTAAAAAGGGAAAGAAAAAGAAAGGGAAGAAGAAAAAAGGTAAAAAAAAGCAGAATGATGATGACGACGAGGATGATGATGACAGCTCAATTTTTAATGTGGAAGATGATCCTCAGTTCAAAGAAGCTAACAGAGTCCTTAAAAGTGAATACAAAAGATTATTAACTTTCATCTACTGGCCAAAGAATGCACCCGTTTTACCAGAAGATTTGGCAAAGGCAGGATTTTACTACTGTGGATCAGATGACAGAGTGCAGTGTTTTTGTTGCTATGGTATTTTGAAGAACTGGCGGCCTGGTGACTCAGCAATGAATGAACACAGGAAATACTTTCCATCGTGTCCGTTTGTTAGAGGGGAAGATGTCGGAAATGAGCCGATGAGATTGGTGACAAGGCAGGGCATTGTTGATGATACTCCAGTCAAGCAGACTTCACGAGATCCAAACAGGGTGGAGAATTTTCAGAACCAGCAGCAAAATCAACCACCACGGAATGTTTATGGTGCAAGTAACACCTGCCGCCCCGCAAAGATCTCAAACCCAGAGTCAGCACAGACATCCTGAATATGCTGATGAGGATAAACGCATGGCTACTTTCAACCATTGGCCTTCTTCTGATATTGTATCATCACATGAATTATGCAGAGCTGGATTTTACTACACTGGTAAGGAAGAGAAAAGATTAATTTTATGTTTGGTGTCAAATATAGAATGAAAAGTATTGGTTTGCTGCTGCACCTATTGTTTACCAAGGGACAAATATTAACGGTACTTTGCATGGTTCTAACAGTGGGTAGAATAGATTTGTAGCATTTTGATTGGTTGCCAAGTTGTTTAATTGGTTGGATAAGTCAAGAGGACCATGCTGCAGCATCATGTTTGGCCATATCTCTCAGGATGTATGCAGGAGAAACACAGGAGAAAGATAGAATCAAGGGGAGAGAAGTTCAGGGTTTGAAAAATATAGTTATTGTCAGTGTGCCCTGTAAGAAACATTGATTTCCAGAAACTTTGCATCAGTCTGAGGAACTATGGAAATTCCTTTGTATCAAGCCATGTAAACCATTTAATGTAACCAATGTTACATGTGAACCAAAAATTTGCTTGCATTACAGGCAATTTATTTGCATTATGGTGCATCAAATTGGCTTAGAGGCCAACATTGTACATAAATGTATTTGCCTCTTGAGATGTAAAATTAGTTTCTTTTCCAGAGTATTTGAACGGGCAACCTGCTGTACTTACTCACCTAGAAAAGGAACTACGGTCCTAAAACCACTTTTCTGCGTCCTCCAACTAAAGAAAGATAGTGCAATACACTACAGTGCAAGATTGTTGAAATTTTGGCAGTGATCTTCCACACTGGCAATCTCTGTAAATATTTTAGTTCCATACGATTATTTAAAAGGAAATTGTGACAAAAGGAAAGAAGTGTTTATAATCAAATCATGCACAACACCGATTTTTAAAATTTTTTTAGACCTGTTTCTTTTAATATTAAGGTGTGTAATTTAAGGTGCAACTTTTGATTGATGCAGGAATCAAAGACAACGTCAAGTGCTTTCATTGTGATGGTGGACTTAGAAATTGGGAACCAGCAGATGAACCTTGGACTGAACACGCAAGATGGTTTCCAAAATGTGAATACATTTTGACGGAGAGGGGAAGTGCCTTTGTCAATTATGTGACTTCTAGATATCCCCGTGTACCAAGTTCAAATCCACAGGTCTGTTCAACTGATTTACATGATTTACAACCATATTTTTAGCTATGCAATGTGGAGCTTATCTAATAGGTGGATCTATCGTCCGTTGTCTGTCGTCTGGCCTTCGTCTTCAGTCATGCGTCGTTCATCAACTTTTGACATTCCAAGCTTCTTCAAAACGGCAAGTCTGATTCCTTTAATAGTGGGAGTACACATCCCCAGGGATGACCTTAATCAGATGTGTTCAAATTGTGATGAAACTATGCAAATTTGTAAAAATATCTTTCAAAACTACAGGTCAGACAGCTTTGATATTTGGGATATAGGTCCCTAGGGATGACCTATTTCAAATTTTTTCAAATTGTGCAGAAATATGTAATTTTGTATTTCTAAAACAATTTTTGTCATGTAGGGTCAAAAACTTTTTTTTACCAAAACTGCTTGTCTGATAGCTTTTATATTTTGTATATAGGTTCATATGGATGATCAAAATGTGATATATTGAAGTTATGATGAAATCTGCAATTTTGTATTTTTGGGGCAATTTTTGCCATTTTTGGTCAAAAATTTTGTTTCTCCAAAAACCATTCATATGATAGCTTTGATATGTAGTATACAGGTTCCTAGGGGTTATCCTAATAAGGTATTTTGAAATCTTCTTATGTATCTTTGCAGCTATTTTTGCCATTTTTGGTCAGGTCATCCTGAAATGAGGTATCAAAGATTTCCCCCTTCTTCATCAACACATGTGTCACAAATAGTAAGTCTCTGCAGAACACAGCGGAGCTCTATCGGCTGCCAGGTTGCTTTTCCAGTGTGCAAAATAACTTCGTACACTTTGTTTTGCCAGACTGATTAGAGGACTTTCTGCCACTGTCAAGGTCACCTTTTTGGAAGTCTATCCAACAAACAAGGGCCTGATGATGGAGAGATGTAAATTTTTCTCCCAAACAGAAATTCAGATAGTTTGAAAATGAGCAATTGTGTTTTCTGATTTAATTAATTAATTTAGTTTACATTTCTGTTGACCATCAATCACATTACAGTAGTGATATACTGTCCATGAAAGTTTCAAAATAATGAGACCCAAAACATTAAGCAATACCAACATTGAAACAAAGAGTGAAGATAAAGTAATACCAACATTACAACATTTTTGCCTTTTGACCTACATGTACACCTTTTATCAGTATGTCATAATGACAGAATTTTGCAGGTAAAACACATAAGATTACAGAATGGTCAAAGAAAGGTTTTGTTAGTTCTCATTGACATTGTCAAGGCGGACCCAATTAATAAACAGGACTCTATACTCTGCAAGAACTTGTAATCAAAGTACCCATAAGTGGGGGGACTGTGCCATCAACAATGACTTGTTACACAATAATTTCATACCAGAAATGCTTAAAAAGATGAAAAGATGCACGAGTTTAGCTAGTTTTACAAACAAACAGAACTTTTTGCCATGAATACAATTGCATTTGTGTTAAAAGTAATTATCAGATTACTATCTCAAATACTTGCTGTGGCAAGAAGTCAACTTTTTCACACAATGCATTTCAATATCATACAATTCGACCCCTTGCTCAAGGCAGGAGTTATTTAAGGTAGCGAGAATTGCAATGCTGCATTTTTGGTAAAGATTCAAAGTGTTTGTGTGGTAGATGAAAATGTGATAGTCATTTAATATTCCTGACAAACGTTTTGTTTTATTGCTTCCTTGTATTTCAGGCTTCAGGCAGAGGACAAGGTAAATACAAATTACTGTATCTCAAATCTTTATGCTCTTCCACATTTTTCATGAAGGCAAATACCAACAGTTTGGAATTTGTATGTTTAATAGAAGTGGACATATAGTTCTGAAATCATAGTCACAACAATGCATTTGTGTATTCAAAAATCTACACATGCCTACAATTTTAGGATACAGTGCAGCACAGAAAAGAGCACCATCAAATTGTAGAAAGAAGGATATGTGGACATCTGTGTACACAAGTTGCACCAAACATGAAACAATTTTAGGGTTATGGGTGGAAAAAGTTAAATTCTAATGTTATAGATGATATCTGATATCATTTCTCTAATAAATGTGCCATGCTGAACGTTCTTGTGAAATTTTTAATTAAAGTGCAGTTGTCGTCGAGCTGCACTTGCTTGTGAGGGTGTTCCCCCTTGTTAGCACTTTAATTATTGTCCATGGGAGCTTTGACATCGCTGATATGGGCCTCTTAAATTTGAATAATAGGCCTTCGCATCGACAAGCTTACATGAGAGTGACGCAGAGACATAACCTGTACAGCCAAGGGCATTTGACTCGGTGCAGGTGGGCCGTCACTGATGCAACCAGTCTTGCTGGTTGCATCAGTGATGGTTTGCTTGCATTAAGTCGAATGCCTGTGTGTACAGCTATGTTTGAACACAGTCGTCGCTTTCCAAAAGTGCATGCCATTTTGCAGAACTCCTCAAACTCCCTGCATGGACATGCTTCACATCCTGTCTTATGTGCGCTAACTCCACTACGGTACAATTGCAGGACCTAGGGTCTTCAGTTGCTGTCACCTGCATCTGAGGACTGCTTCAATTTTGCTTAAAGCAAAACGGTCTTCTGTAATCACAGGGTTTGTGGGCAATATCTTAGACTCATGTTTATTAACAAACACAGTGCGTGGTCACAGTGCAACGACAAGCGTGCTTTAAGTGTCACAATCTCATCATCAGGCCGACCCCAAGTTAATGATGTCATGAGGACTGACCTGGTGCAAGTAGTTCTGGATATGGGTTATGGAAAAGAGCTGGTAAAGAAAGTGGTGAAGAGACGAATCAATCAAAGTGGTGAGAGTTTCCGCACCACTCATGATTTGTTACTTGCTGTGTGGGATGAAGAGGAAAAGTTGTCTCGTAATAGATCGCATTCCGATGCCCAAAGTGATGATGAGGAGGATGATCAAGAAGATGAGAAACCTGGTGATGGTGCTGCAGCAGACCCATTTAGATCCAACAGTGAAATGTCATCATCAGCATCAGGTAAAATTTGTATCCTCTGTCTTTACTGATTTTGGCTCATTGTTTCCAACCAAACAAGTACATAGTACATGAAAAGTTTATTTCAGATAATGAAAGATAATGGCTAGATGGAATATAGTAACAAAGACTTCAAGTTTATATTCCATGTACTAATAGAAAACAAGAGTGTATGATTCATTTCAGATCTGTGTCACAGTCTTTTTCCCAACACTCCTGATTAATGAAACATTTTAGGGATCTTATCAAGAATCTAAAGACTAATCAAATTAATGAATAATTTATTATATACCACTTTCTGTTGTATGTTGGTCTTTCCACACTATACACAGTATCTGTATACAGTACGATGTAGGGTACACATGATGCAATGTCAATCTTCCATGTACATGTTCTTCTTCCAAGCAGGGCCATTACATGTAGTGCCATAATACAACCACTGCGTTTGTGAGGTTCTTACATTGGCCCTATAATTTCATTACATATAAAATTCCCGTTTCTACAATTCACATGTCTATTGTATATATTTAGCTCATATTGGTTTTGTATATAAATACCAAAAAGAGCTCATATGATGAGTCGGTGGCGTCTGTATGTCTGTATATTTGTGGGTATGTATGTGCGGATGTATGTCCGTCACACGCAAAGGCTCCCATACCGCCAAAGCTACCATCTCAGTATTTGGTGTACAGGTAGATGCATGGGTTGAGATATGAATTTGTTCAAAAGAACACGTCAGTGTCAAAAATGTGCAAATGAGGTAAGAAAAAGGGAAATCCTGCAAATGTGCAGGAGTGATTGCATGCCAGTGACTTGAAACAGGCAAACTCCACTGACCTTGAGTCATTTCCTGTCATTGTTTATGAACTGTTACATATTAACAGACCTGCTCAAACCATAGACAGTAGAGGGGAGGAAGACCATCAGTAGAGGGGAGGAAGACCGTCAAACTAAGAGGGGCTTGCTTTCTTTCTGCTATGCATGTTGCTAAAGTTGACCTCCAGTACCTAAAGTTTCAGACCTTAATTACTTTTGTCATTCTTGTTTTTCTGGTTTAAATATTTCTTGTTGTTTTTCTGGTTGTACTGTGCAGAAAACATTGTCATAACATCAACGTAGAATTTTCCTGCACTGAACAGATAGAAACAGCATTTATTGTTGATCTTTGGTACCCATACTGGTATATACCAATTCTGATCAAATTTGAGCGACACCGTATAATTGCGGTATTTTTATAGGTTTCTGTAGGCCTCCTCAAAGTCTTCCAAGTTTTGCCACACATATGCGTTATCTGAACTCAATTTCATATTCTTGACTCTATTAGCTTTAAATTCCCCAGAAGACTTACAGCGTGAACTGGAGACACTACGAGATCAGAAGACTTGCAAAGTTTGTATGGATCGTGATGTCTGTATGCTGTTTCAACCATGTGGTCACTTGGTCACATGTGAAGTTTGTTCAGCTGCCTTGAGAAAATGTCCCATCTGCAGAAACAACATTCGCAGCACACTCAGAACATACATGTCTTAAATCTGAAACGCAAGTATTTTTGCAAACTCTCAACATGCCCAAGGGAATGCAAATTGAAAGGGGATATTAAACCTTTAAACCTGGTCTCAATTCCTCCAATTACCAGGTTCAAAGGTTCAATATCTGCAAAACTATGTGTGTTAGTGAACTTGAAGGACACTTCAAGAACATGTTCTGCAAGGCCATAAATCCTGAAGAAAATGTTTCATGATGAAATTGACATGCCAATACAATATGTTGTTCCATATTGAAACATTTTCAGCCTGCAGAATTGTATGGTCAGAGATGTCACAATTTCCATCCCACATCTCAAACCTTTCCTACACTAATTCCCTTTCACAAGACATGTGTGTGTTATATTTAATACCACAACTTTTCTTCTGAGAAAAAAATATTGTACATTCATGGCGGATCCCAAATAATCCAAGTACAGTGTTTTCATTTCCTGTTGTTTTGTCTATACAATATATGTATGTATCTTCATGTTTATGAAAAAGCATTTTCAATGTCAATTTAATGATCCAGTCATATATACTCTTGTTAACCAATGTACTAGGCTTATGCAGAATAATGTGTATTCTAACAATTATGATTTCTTCAAAATTTGCTGGGTTGATTGTGAAATCAGTAAAAACGTTTGGATTAGATCTAGAAAGACCAGTAAAATAGCAACTGTTTGTTGGTATGTCATCCTTCTCATGAGCTTATTATTTAATAGTTGTTTTATTTCAACATTGTTATCTGTTGAATCTGTAAAGCCATTCACTACCCTTTACTGTAAAGAGTGGCTGTTGAAATAACCTTAACAATTTCTATTTGATCAACATTTTGGAATTTGCAGTAATTCACTGTTTATAATGCAAATTTGTCATTGTGTAGAAGAAAGCTCTTGTACGAAAGGTTTGAGATGTGCCAATAGAAAGAACAGCATCAGCATGTCGTGTTATTGTAGGCAAGGGAAGTATTGTAATACTAAAATACAGATTTAATGATCGCTGTTTCTTCAACCCTTCACCAAACTAGCTTGCCTTCCATCAAACATGGTTAACATCACTGTAAGTCATCTTCAGATTTATCATTATGGGACAAATGTAATCATGAAGAAAATATTTTCAGATATAATGTATGGAAACGTAGAAAACTACATACACAGCACAGAGAAGAATCAAATGCTATTTCCTCCTTCAGTAAAAGGAAAGGTATTTAATTTCACCGTTTAGATTTCTTCATCAATTCAAGATAAATGTACTGTGGTTGGTCAATGAGCCACTGTCAATAATTGAAGAATAAATACCTTGAATCGCATTGGCTGTCTTTTTTGAGGTAGTTGTAATGTAGTTTTCTAATATGATCTAGACTCTTATAATGTGTAAGAATCCTAGTCAATACAAATTTGTGTGAGTGTTGCGGCTAGACCTACATGTGCAGTAGATAGTTGCCATCATAAGTGAATTTTGCAGGAATCATCCTTTTTCAAGTTTTTGTGTTCACTTTTGGCACTTTGAATATTTGCCATCAAGAGGAGAAATAAAATCTTTGTGATTTTGAAAAGGGTAGGTTATACACATCTTGAGATTTGTATTTGTGGCTGTGTCAGAGTTTCAATATATGGGGCAATGATGTTAAAAATTGGTTTTGTGGCAACTTTGTTCCAAAAATGGTTACTTTGATCATATTGTTTTGGGCAGGCATTTAAGGTAGCTATATACCAAATAGACACTGTCAGATTTTAATTTTTTTCTCAATTATAGAAGTCCCAAACCCCCATAAAGAATATCTTTTCTGAAAGCCCTGATATGATATTGGGGAATCCAACCATGCAGAGTGCACAGTCATTATTTGCTTAATAGTCACATGACAAGCATTTTGTTGAATCTTCCAAAAATCGGTTTTTCATCCCTTTAGTGAACATGCTGCAAGATTTCCAGTTGAAATTTAAACATTGACAAGCCATAGCAATACCCTTCAAATCCATGTCTATGATTTTTTCTCCAAGTCTCCATTCAAATTATATGGCACAACAATTACAATTCCTTCAAAAGGACCCTAGTCTAACACCTTCAATAGTGCATAACATGAAATCAAAATCATATAAAGGATATAGCAGACAAGGATTTGAAGGACATTATCAGGGCTAGTCAGTGCACAAATTTCAACTGGAAATCATGCATTGTATTCGCTAAAGGGATGAAAACCCGATTTTTGGAAGGTTGAGCAAAACGCTTGTCACATGACTATTATGCAAAAAATGACTATGTACTGTGTAGGGCTGGATTTCCCAATATCAGGGCTTTCAGAAAATATATACTTCATTGGGGTTTGGACTTCTATAACTGAGAAAAAAATAAAAACTGAAAGTGTCTATTTGGTATGTAGCTACCTTAATTTAGTGTAATCAGCAATGCTGTTGTCCATTTAATTCCTTCACGCTTGATTTGAATTGTACTATCCATCATTGACCTTTATTAATGTAGTTGTTACATAACTTAGTATTTCTTCAGATGAGGAAACTGTCTGGGAAGTTTTTCGTGAAAAAGCGAATGTTTGAACAGTTGTGTTTCTTCTCTGCATTATTGGTTGCAATGAGCGCCAGCCCTGTAAAGTGAAAATATTAAACTTAAAATCATTATGCAAAGATGAACATATCAGATAGGTTGTTGTCCATGGTTGTCTGTCGTCAGGGCCACCAGCTGTCCCGGCCAGCACTGATGTATGTTAATGATCAAAGGTTGGACTCTTTTCCTCCAAAAAACCAAACAATCAACAGTATATTCTTAAATTTGCTCCAGATTTCTAAATATGTCCTATGTTCATTAGTATTCCCTTCATGGACAAACCATCTCACATCTATTATCTACTTTATCTTAAATAGAGCTATATCTGCAGCTTGTTACGTTAGTTGGATAATACTGTCTCATGAAAAAATAGGTATGACGTTATTGTTATTCAGATTTGTCTTATAGATGAGCATATGCTATATGCAAGAATTGTATTCAGCTACTTTAACCTCTAGAGAGGTAAATGAGATGAATGTATTAAACACACTTTAACTGTAATTTAATGCATGAATATCAGAACATCGATTTTTTTTTAGATTTTCAAGCCAAAAATCTACAAAAGGTTTAAAAAAATATTTGATAAAAAGTAAAAAGCTAAAAAATAGACAGTATTTGACCTTTATCATCAATATTTTTCCCCACTCTCCATTATATTACATATATTTTCTTCAACAACAATAGTACTTTAGCATAATAATGAATAAGTTGCAAAGTATTCAAGAATGTAAGAATTGTTAGACTTTCATGTCCGTGTCACTACTTCATGCCCTGTGTGTTTACATCTACCATGATTGTTTAAGCAAAATGCTCTTCTTTATCTAGTTATTTCAAACAGATAGTAATTGGTGTAGGTACGTAATTTACTTTGTATGTTACTGTAGTCTGTACAAAGGAGAGAGCAAATCCAGCGTGCACTTGATGGATCCTAGAACTGCTATCATTGGAAAGCCAGTTGTCTAGAAGTTGAGGCTGTCCAGTATGCAAAGTTCAAAAATTGATAGCTAGGTAAATGTATGAAACTGAACAACAGTTAAAGTAAAAATAGATCAGCACTGGGTTTGCTCTTCCTATTTGACTGATTTAAATATATTGAAACAAATATTTGCATATGTGTTAAAAGGTAGAACCCACAGAGAAAAAAGCACAAGTTTAAGGTTTAAGCAACTTTGTAGTGCACTTTATGAGGTATTAATTAATAAGGAGTTTTTTGTGAAGTATACTATTATACAAACAGATCATCAGTTGTTAGTGAATATGGAATTTTTTTGAAGTATAGTGTATATGATCAGTCTATAGTAGAGGTGGTGTTAATGTTAACTGCAATGCGTTTGTTTCAAGTATATCTGTAGTTCTTCTGGTATAACATTAAGTGGCATGGCAATAGTATAGGCTTACAGTATTTCAATTCATATATTAATCTAGAGTATCCAATTTTCTCTCAGTAGGGTTGATACATCTTTTTTTGGAGTCAGTAAATATTTAATAGTACTCTAGTTATTGTAGTTGTGTAATGCTTTGTATCAAGATTTCAAGGATTGATGTTTAGTTTGGTGTTTGCAGTTTCTCAAATTATACCCAATTTTCAGACAAGAGATGTACTATTAGGGTCCATTACTTTTCGTGAAATAACACACTATGACAAAAATCTCTTTAAAGGTCTTACTCTTTTATTCATTTAGAGATTGTTGAAAGACTCTTTGGTGAAGGTAGAATTGTACTTAGGTGAAGGTAAATTGGTATTTGGGCTGACTCTGTACATCTTACTCATTCTGCAAAAACTCAATGTAACACATTAAAATACTACCATATAGAGTGTGTGGTTTGCTGAAATGCTGGATCACAGTTTTTGACAATGTGTCTAAAACCTTTTGTAGAAGCAATAGCATGTTGAAACTTCTTATATTTTTCAACCAGAAACAAAAATCATTCATAAGGGATATGCCAATGTGCATGCTTTGAGTTCATGAACAATTGTCTACAGCGTACTACTTCTATTGGTTTTAGTCAAAAGTTACTTGAAACTGAAACAAAGAATTGATTTTTCATTTCCTTGGAAAAGGAACAGCATCCTTGTCTGTTCATTTGTTGCAAAATAAATATTGGATTAGTAAAAGCTACCAGATAGGACAATCATTGATTCAAGAAACTCCCCTCAAGGGAGTTAGCAAATGGTCCTATAACCTTGTCAGTCAGTGATGGTCATACATTCAGTGTGCTGTGCAGTTGCCCCACATTAATATTCATTGGCCAACTGGATATGTCAAATAGTAAAATGTCTTTGGACCAGACCTTTAGCAGAGCAAGACCGGATATTTCAATTCAAAGTGTCAATTGCATCACATGATATGGAAGTTACCATCTTTCCATGGGTATGGCATGTCCACTCACCCAAGCTCAAACCAGGCTGTGTGTATTTACATAACTTTTGTTAATACTGAGTATCCTTGCATTAACCATGAATCACTTACAACAATCCGTAGACTGTCAGATTTTGTGTTGCTGTTTACTACTATGTTGCTGTGAGTGGACAATGCAGAGCCATACGCATCCTAAGATGGTCCCATCCATATCACATGATGCACGCTCCAAGCCTGTAGCTTTTTTCCCATGATGCAAATTACATGGGCAACTTCCTGCACTATTTTTATCGGTTTATGTAAAAAATCGTGCGAGTTGTAAATGGTGAAAATAGCTTTTCCGGGTAAGTAACCACAAAGCTGGCACATGTGTGAAAATCATCCTTGGTGAACTTCCCCTTCAAAAACAAACCTGAAACAGTGATTAGCAATGTTGTATTTCGTTTATTAGTCATAATCGTTGATTGGTATTTCCAGATAATTTTGTACAAATTCAAAGCACTTATTGGACTCAATTACAACTTTTTTCAGCTGAGTATTGAAAGGGACAAAGTGTCCATCTTTGCATTATTAGTCCCCATGGACACCGTCCGGGGAGACTTAAAGGTTTGGTCATGTCTGTCCGTCCATTCACGCAGATATCTCAGAGATGCCTGGAGCGATTTCATTCAAACTTGGTACAAGGATTACTTCATATGGAGGGACGGGGGTCATACATATGCACGTTGATTTGTTTTGTGATACGATTCAATATGGCCGCCAAGCGGCAATTTTATTACGATTTTTTCATTTTATTAGCGACGAAGTTACGTAACTGAGGAAGCTTATAGAGTTGGGAGAGGCAAAAGTGACGTCACTTCCGTCAACAGCTTCCGTAAAACTATTTTGTCACACCACGTGATCACACTGTCAACAGCTTCCGTAAAACTATTTTGTCACACCACGTGATCACACTATTGCCACCACGAAATTACCTCGAGAAGGAAACGCGAGAGTGTTGTGTACATGAAATAATAATAAAATGAAAGTTAGAGCGTACGTGTGTGTGTGTATTGGCCTACATGGAAATGCGATAGACAATAATGCATTCACGTTAGAACGTCTATGCTCGATCAATTTTGAAGTTTTTTTGTCGTCAGTGTAGTGGACCTGTGAAAACTATCAATCTTGCGTTTGTGGTGAGGAAGTCCTCTCGGGGATACAGATACCGTGCACTGTGCAGGTTGAACCCGGAGGTCGAAGCAAATGCGATAGACAATGCTCGATCAATTTTGAAGCTTTTTGAACTGTCAGTGTAAAAAACTACTGATTTTGCGTTTGTGGTGAGAATACCTTCTCGGTGATATAGTTACCGTGCACCGTGGAGGTAGAACCCGGAAGTCGATGCCCCACCGGCCTGCCGACTGCGTACCGTTACGCTGTTTGCAAGAAAACGCGATAGACTAGACTAGACCCTCCACAGAATGGTGCATTTACGTTAGAACGTCCATGCCATATCAATTTTGAAGTTTTTTGTCCCGTCAGTGTAAATTACGACATTGCTGGACATGTGAAAACTATTGATCTTGCGTTTGTTGTTAGAATATACCGTCTCGAGGATATAGATACCGTGCACTGCACCGTGCAGGTCGAAGCCCCAACGGCCGGCCAACTGCTGAGTAGGTTATGCTGCTACAATCGTAAAATCGTGGATAAATTGTTTCCGAATTTAGGATGATATTGTTGAACGATTTCAAAGTTTGGTGGATATCTTGAGGTGGGCGTGTAATGCTTTTTGCCTTCGTGTACAGAAAGGGCAGTGATATACACGGGTGTCGATCGACGCTCATAAGCTGATAATGTCATTGTGAAATCGGGCCAGTTTGATTTTTACTGTAAATCGGGTCGTGTTTTTCTGGTGGTTGGAAAGGCGAGGCTGAAGTTGGGTTATACGCAGAAAGAAAACCAAAGATAGCATAATATTATTATAATATGATGAATTTAATCACTGAGTATGCCTTGTTATAATAACAGAGGTATGGACAATTTGTTTTTTGTCCTGTCAGTGTAAGGGACTGGTCAGTTTCTTCGCCTGGGGGGGGGGGGCGGTGGATTATTTTTTGCCGACGTTAAAAACTGGCTGAACCCCCCCCCCATTCCAAATTTTGAAAACAGGGTGACCCCTATTCAAAATTTCGAAAACAGGTGACCCCCCCCCCTGGCGCGCGACATAGGTAAATTTAAAACAAAAGGTGGACATAAATATATATATATATATATATATATTATCTTTTACATTTTACATATATTTATATTTTAAATAGTCATTCTATGTTTTAATGAAATTGTTGACATGTCAGATGTAAGATAGGAATTTCACAGTGTCAATCTTAAAGTTTGAATACAGTACATTTTGAATGAGCTGTATTTTGAATGAGCTGTGAATGTATTTCACACTTTCTATGCTTAACCAGATGTCCTGAACTGTTGTACAGAAATGGATGTCAATCATTAATATCAAAGAGGAAAAAGCAGTGAATCAAAAACTTTGATGGGTGTTAAGACTTGCCAACCATACAATTAAATCTCCTGAGGAGCCATAGAGAGCTTTTTTAGCCAAATCTGATGTGTACAGTGTCTGAGAGGACCTTTTCTTGTAACATTGAAACCATAAAAGCACAGCTAATAATGACAAAAACTGCCTTTTTTAACTGTTATTTTGTTCATAAAAAAGCATCTTTCTACAGAAAACCTGTGACACAAAGGAAAATAATTGCATCAATGAGAACGAAAGATATCTTGTCATTTTTCTATCTCTAAAATAAGTCACTGTATCAAATATATATTGTGAAATATTTGTGCATGTTGCTTTCTCATACTGAATTCTCATAGAGAGAACAGAAAAGTATCAGGAATTTGTCATCCTTTTCATATGAAATGCAGATTTCATAATGGTACACTTTAACTTAGCAAACATCAAGATATATCTGATTTATTAAAGTATGGCGCCCGAAGGGCGCGCCGAAAAATATGAAACATCCTGATATATATGCCTGGTATATTAAAGTCATGCACCTGAAGGTCATGCTGAAAAATGTCTGATATATTAAAGTAATGAGCTTGAAGAGCATGCTGAAAAATATTGAACATACAGATATCTCTGATGTATATATGCTGGATATGTTAAAGTTGGGCGTGCAGAAAAATATGACTGATTATTAAAGTTATGCACCCGAAGGGCGCGCTGAAAAATACAACTGAATGATGAAATTTGTGGCTGACACTAGCATTTTAGGCAATGATGAGCTTGTGTCAAAATTCAAAAACACACTGACCCCCTATTGGGCATGTAGTGTGAACAGCGCCCCCAACTGCCTCTGTTGGTTGCTAGGGGATACTGCCGACCCCCCGCAGAGTCAGCGTCCTGGGACCATGTGATCTCCGCATCGGAACACGCCAGATCTAAGACTACAGCCATACTATACGCATCACGCAGCTACAAGCTCTGATATAATTATCTACTCATCGCTCTAGAAGCCAGATACCTAGACTGTCTGAACAGACGTATTATTCCTGTTCTGGAGAGTACATCTTGCTTCACCACGGTGAGTACATATATTCACCCGGCTATCACTTCACTGGCGCTGCGAGCAAAAGCTCCGAACCAGACGTGGGGTGCTAGTCACTTTTTCTAATTTTGCACGAGGCGATTCAGAGTTAGACTCGTCCGTCGTGCCGCGGTCCACTGCCTTTGGGTTAAGGGAGTGATCGCTGCGAAATTTTTTAGTTTTTGACTTCCCCAGCTAGCCTTTTCTCTCCCAAGAAGGAGGAGGTGACGGAGGTTTTGGGGTAAGTCATATTTTTTGTACGGTGTGGTGCGATCGTACGGCTTTGATTTTTCTCACGCAACCACGGGAAAGCCAGTCCGTAGTGACGCGGCTGCCCAAACACGCGTGATATCAAAAAACAGTTTTCCATCAGAGCAAGTGAGCTCTCACTGTTCCAAAATTAGAAGGGAGACGTGAGTCAGACCCTCTCACACTAGTTTTATTCATTTTGTGCGAGGATTTTTGTAGCAAATTGCCGTAGGGTGCGTTTTGGGAAACGTTCGGCCCTTGCTCAAATTCTCTCACTGAATTTACCCGCGCTGGGAAAATTCCGTCACGTGACTCAGGATTCGCGCCACAGGTTGGTTCGGCTGTCGCCTGACGGTGCCCCGTTACAGCGTGATTGCATTTGATTCTTTTTGTTGACGTTTACCGTTTCATTTTTGTGTGAAAACAAGGACCATTATTTATTTTCGAGTTTTATTTTCAATAAAGATTTTGTTGTTGAAAATCTAAGCTGGTGTTGCTAACGTCAGCCAGTGGTGTGATAGGGAAGTGTCTGTGTGTGTGCTTGCAAGTATACCGGGCCCTCTCTATCAGGTACATACATAAATTTCGCACAGGGTGGCGCCCTTCCTAGACCCTTTATAAGCAACTATTGTTTGTAAGGGAGGTAAAGGGTTGTATACCCAGTGCAGTATTTTGACAGACTTTGACAATTGTTGAGCTCAATAAATTTTTGGCAAACATCATTGTCCATAGGGTTTAGAGTACAACCCCACTTTGCGACATTTTGAGCTCCAATTCACGACCTAGACAATTATTACCCAGAAGTCCTCAACTGTAAAAAATTATTACCACCACAATGGAGTTTATAGAGGACAAGGTAGACACAAATCATTGCAACCTAGACACACTGCCTGTTTACCTGGGTTGGCAGAAAAACAGCAAAAGAAATTATGAGACTTAGGGATCAGCCTGGGGGGGGGGGGTCACCCCGAGGGGGCTTGAGAAAATCAGATATTTTAGACCCCAAGCTGACTTTTTCGACATGATAACCTATGGGCCAAGGACAGCAGGTGCCCAACGTAGGGAATGTCACACCATCGACTATGACACCAGGGGAGGGGATGATTGGGCGACAAAAACAGCCCGGGACTGGGATGAAGAAGATTCCCTAGCATCAGTCCCCGTCCCTGGACTAGCCCAGAGAGTAGATAGGCTAAGCCAAAGCTATGACAACAGCATGAAAAAACGAGCCCACCAAAGGCTAGAAAACAACGACGTGGGTGTCGAACAACCCCACAGGGAGGTAAGGATGGGACGAATGGTTAACCCCTCCCACTATCCATCCGACGATGATTTCCTTTCTGACGGCGATGACTGGCGCCCTCACCGCTCAAAGAGGGGAGAGGGGGAACACCGTTGCCACAGCGCACAGGCCCGCAGACCAGCGAACGCGGACTTTTCGTCAAGAAGAAAACTAGATGGGTTCTATAACGAACCTGACGACAACGACGGTGAGGAAATAATTTACCGTTCGGAGAGGCGAAGCCGGTGCACGGACCAACCTTACTCTCGTGACTCTAACGCATACCGCACTCCGCCGCCACCCTATCCCCTGAGTCAAAGGAGGGACTCCCCAGATAGGGAAACCCGCCAAAGACGTAGCAGGGCCAGGGAAAGCGTGAGGAGAGACCAGCCCCATCGGGCGATAGCATGGGGCCCTCCCACAGCTAGAGGGAGCCCGCGCTATGGCACAAAGGGGAAATGGTCCGGACTCGATTCTAATTCAGAGGACACTGATGAAGATGTCCCCCCACCTACCCACCGAGGTAGAGAAGCTCCGCTCAAGCGGGTTACGCTACCGAAGACGCTGACTTTCTCAGGAGAAAAGGGAAGAAAGTGGGGCGTTTTCTATATGAAATTCACGAACTATTCAGACGCCCTAGACTGGTCGGATAATGAACGAAAACATTATCTGTGTCAGTGTTTGGGTGGAACAGCTCATGAAATGTACACTTCATTGATAGAACAGCAAGGAAATATCAGTTACCAGCAACTCATTAGCACATTAGCCAAGCACTTCAGTCAATCAGACGTTGCCACCTCTACACCATTGGGGTCGCCCTATCGGCCAACTATAGATTTGATTGACAACTTGAAGGACCAGAATGAACGGCTTCAAAGAGAAATAGTGCAGTTAAAACAGCTGAACGAGTCTCAGATTGAAGATTTTGAAGAAATCACTGATTCCTTGCAGACGAAGTATGACCAGTCAGAGGAAGACAAAGACATCTTGATTTGGGAAAAGGAGGAAGTGACGTCAGAGCTTCAGAAACTTGGGAAAAACCTTGAAGAAAAGCAGAAACAGTGTTCCATTGTCATCAACGAAAATAAGGAACTAAAAGTTCAAATAGAAAATCTGGAAACTGAACGTCAGGAAGTCTTTCATGCGGAACAGAGACTGGTCAAGGTGAACAACACGCATAGAAGTGAAATGGAAATTCTTGAAAAGAAATTGGAACAGAGTGAGCAGCAGAACAGACAACATCAGGAGCTTCAGGCACGACTTAACAAGACCATTCTGGCAATGTCAAGCGTCAATAACGACACTGTAAAAGCATATGAGGGGAGACTTGAAAATATGGGAGAAGCGAGGAGCAACCTGCAGAAACAAATTGACACATTGAAAGAACAGAATGATTTCCTGACTTCTGAAATGACTGCAAGTGAATTAGAGTACAAACATCAAGCCAAAGAATTTGAAGATACCATTCAACAAATGACGGACACATTGAAAGAAGAAGAAAAGTATATTTCAGCCCTCACAGATGAAAATGCTTGTCTTAAGAGACTTGTTGACAGCAAGCAAGAGAAAGCTTCACACTTTGAAGAGGTGACACAGGAGCTTGTTGCAGCAATGGCAGAGCTGGACTTCTATAAAAAGAAAGTCAAGAATTTGCAGGAAGAGTTGACACCATTGAAAGAAAAGAGTCGTCATATCCAACCCATATTATCCGAGACGCGCACTCTTGACATCATCACTGAGCTGGCATCAGAAATTAACAATCTTAAAAGGGAAGCAGAAATCAAAGAAGAGATTATAACATCCCAGAAGTTAGAAATTGAGCAATGGAATGACAGAGTGCAGAAGTCACAATTCATGGAGAAACCATTGGATAATGAGGTTCAGCTGCTAGAACAGTTGCTCAGCGATAAAGGTCAAGAAATTACGGCTTTCCAGGAAAACAGTCAGTTCTTGGTTTCCCAGACACAAGTCAACATCGCTCAAAATGAATGCAGTGATTGGACTGCAGGTGACACCAAAGTGGATAGTCAGGCAGCGACACAGGGTGCAACAAACGCTATTGCAGTAGTTCGCCCATCTGTCTCATCAACTACTGACAGTCCTCTTACTGGCAGCGATCACTTAACTGGACATTGGCAAAAAGGGAAGCAGCCTGTTCAAGACCATGCAACTGCGCCCTCATTGTCAGAGCATTTAAACTCCCAGGGGTCATCCTTGAAGGCCTAAGCATGACCCAAGAAACCCCAAAAGGCCTACTGGACCAGACAGGGAACAGGGGAAGTAGATCTGTCGACCTCAAAACAACTGTGAGGAATGCTGTTACCCCAGATATGGGCATATCTACACAAACTGACCTTGAAGGAGGGTGGATAAAGCCACTGGGAGTTGATGGAGTAGATATGGTGAATAGCACTGGAGGTGGGAAGACAGGCCACTCGCCTGGTTTCACCATGTGGGGTAAAATAACTTCTCATAAAGTAGAATACAGTAAATACTATAGAAGTTGTCTAGCGGTGGCAATAATCATAATGTTGTATTTGCTGACCCAAGGACTCTTCACTGATGGCCATGTGACCATCAAACTGTATCCTGCCATTACCCTGACTAGCCGTTGTGAAAGGAACATCAGTGTTTGCCCCGACTTTGACAAATGGAGAACGACCATGATAACTGTCTGCAGTGGATATACAGCAGTGATGCATTGCCTACATCACAAGTGGGAAAGACGGGTGATTGTAACTCTGCAAAGGCCATGGGACCCTGGTGGAGCATCATGGATGGCGAATACAACCACAAGAGGACCCCATGGTGACGACAGTGTTTCATACTCATGCTGATATCGAGCACGGATGGGACAGCGAACATGCGACATTGAAAGTCTACGTAGTGACCCGCAGCAGTGACAAATTCGACTGCACGGCAATTCCTATGGGCACCACAAATGACATCAAGGAAGCGCAACCGAACGACCCTGAGTTACAGTATGTGTACGATGGGCAGACAGCGGGACTGAACCCAGCGCACAAGTGACTGGAATATCAACCTACCCCAGATTGCAGCAGCCATGCGAGCATCCGTAAATCGCAGCACTGGATATACAGCCAACCGACTGATGCTCGGGAGGGAAGTAAACCTGCCCTCAGAGCTGATGTACAGCCAACCATCTGCCAGTTCAGCCGAAGACCTCGGGCAATATGTACAGAACTTGGAACAGACCCTGAAGACCACACACAACATTGCACGCAAGACTCTAAAGACCAACCAGGAGAGGATGAAGCGCGATTACGACCTTAGGATCAACACTAAAGCATATGACCTTGGAGACTGTGTATACATCTTGGACACAGCCACAATCAAGGGAAAATGCAGGAAGCTGAGTCCTCCTTGGAAGGGCCCCAGAATCGCTGTGGAGAAACTGACGTCGTACCTGTACCGAGTTAAAATCAAACGGCAGGAAACAGTGGTTCACCACGATAGGATGAAGCTGTGCAGGGACAGCGTTCTACCAGATTTGATCCAGAAATATCAGGAGACGGGTAGGAAGGGCCGCACAGATCAGGTCGGTTCGGGAGAGAGAGTTTATTGCGTGTGTGGTAAGCCGGATGACGGCAAATTGATGCTGCAATGTGATGCGGGTTTGATTTGTTTCATGTGCAGGGTGTAGGGATAGACTAAGCCAAAAGAACGCATCATGGCGAATTCATCTGTCCGCAATGCAGCGATTCCAAAGGTCACTTACATTGTTCTGGTTCTGTTTCCTTGCAGGGAGTTGACCCCAGTACCATGGCACAGCGAGGTCAACTGACCCTTGAGGAAGTTCGGGAGGCCATCCGCGCCCGACGACTACTCAAGCCTAGAGAGATAATGGGCGCCCTCAGCATCCTGGATATCCATGAAGCTCAGAAAACACTCATCACCCTCTACGACATCGCGAAAGCGAGAGGCAACTGGGGATGGGTGCGGCTCATGCAGGAGGAGGCCGACGTCATGGTTGATGTGCCCTGGATAGTCAAGAACATGCCACACATCAACCCCAAGATGAACGTTCGGCCACCAAAACCCAGGAAGCAGGCGCCGGTTGACAGCAACACCGACCCTTACGGTATGTGTCGGGACATACGTCTCCAGACTCGTTCTGACCTTACCGTATACAGGGAGGGCATGCCGGCATCGGGGGAACCAACAGGGCATACACCACAACCGATTGGGGAGGCCCAGCCTACTCCCACTGTCCAAGTCAGCGAAGGCATCGATCTGTCCCGGACGGCCGTAACACCTTCGCCACGGGACAAGGGGAAGTCCACCACCACCACCTGGGCGGAAGCACCAGAGATTGAAGTCGCCGCTCCGGATTCTGACGACAGCCTCTTCTGCCTGACGTCAGAGGAAGACCCGGAAGGTCTTGGCAGGGAGCCGGTAGTATTGAAGAGTCCCAGAACTACCCATGGGGCGAGACTCCGATTCTCGGTGCTGCAGGGACTGATTTCCAGCAGTCTGCCCCCAGAACCCCAAGGGGAACAGGCCAGCACGTCCTCGGATGTGGCCAGCCACCCCAGCGGGGATCAGGGGAGGACTGAACGAGAGCCAGTGACTAGCGCAGAGAGAAGTCTCTCCCAAGGCACAGACCCCAGCCAGGTACGTACCACGGCAGCCAAGCTGAGGCAGAGACTCAAGCGGCAGCTTGAAAGATCAGGCACCCTGCAGAGCCACCCGGGTGACGAAGAGACCAACGGCAAGAGGTGCAGGGAGGAAGAGCCTCACTCCAGCTCATCCAAGCGAGCGGGGAGCTACTACGCCGGACGACCGTCCCCCTGCCCTTTCCCGGGATGCCGCTTCGAGTCGAAGGGGATCAAGGAGCACTGCTTCAGAAAACACCTTCCCCGATGCCTCCGCGAAGACCCAGGACGTGTCGACTACAACGCCATCGTTGACCTCCTGGAGTTCCTGACAAGGAAGCTGGTGGGGCCTAATATGCCGATCTTGGCGCTCTACGACCACCTGAAGGCCCGAGCCCACGCCAGGATACCTGAAGGCGCCAAAGTCACCGACACCTGCCGGAAGACTATGGAGGGTTGTGCCACCGGATGAACTGGGACGTCCCAGAGAAGCCCCGCATCAACCCACCAAATACTCCGGCTGTCATGGTCCAATGGAGAGTCATGTCGGCTCTGGTACATGACCTTGACCCAGCGGACCGTGACCGGGTACGGCGTTGGACTGGCAAGGGAGCCCAGGAGCGCCCTCGCCCACCAGCAGAAGCCGCCGCCAAAGTGCCAGGGAGTCTAACGATGATCCCAGCAGGTTACCAACGGGGAGCCAAGCCCACCAGGGAGACCTCACTTCCTCGCACACAGGTGGCAGCAGCCAGTCAGGAAGCAGAACACCCGACGACGGCCCCAGCAAGGTACGGATGGGAAGCGGAACGTAGCCAGGAATCTCCACTTCCGAAAGCCATGGATTCGCATTTTCACTTGGATCGGACAGTGAAACAACTCAGGAAAGGCAGCCGAGTGACAACGTCAGCTCAACTCGTCTCGGCCTGCCCAAGCGTCCGACCCGAAGTGCCAGTCCAAGTGGTTGGAGGAGTGGAGGTATACTGTGACCCGGAAACCTTCCCCGAAGACCTGACGCGGGAACCAGGGTGGAAGATTGCCATCGGCCTCCACCCCAAAGCCGCCGTCGGAGCAGGCAACCAGGTACTGCAGGAGATCCGACGCCTGGTTGCATCCCCACACGTCGCCGCTCTAGGGGAAATCGGACTCGACAGAACCGTGGGCAGTGACAAGTGGACAAAACAAGAGGACATCTTCAGGGAACTCCTGAGCATGGCCGACCCCGCCAAACCAGTCATCTTACACCTCAGAGGCGCGGTGGGGGATAAGTACGCCTGTGATACTCACGCCCTGGCCCTGGTAACCGTCAAGGAGATGTGCGACTCGACCAAGCTCATCCACATCCATAACTTCGCGGGAGAGCTGCGCACCCTTCGTAGATGGCGCCAGGCGTTCCGCCACTGCTATTTCAGTTTCTCGGCAATGGTGGCGGACTTCGACGACAGGCAAATTGAGGCCCTGAGGGATGTCCCCTGGACCGGATCCTCCTGGAGACGGATTCGCCGTATCTTATGCCACGGCCCGACCAGCGATACAACACCCCCGCATACATCGGTGACGTGGCGCAGGAGGTCATAAGACATCGAGGTGGAGACATCAAGCGCCTCCTGCATACGGCGATGAGCAACACTCTATGGGGACCAGGGAGGTCCAGAAAACCTGGATTGGAGCGGGACTCGTGCCCGGGAGAGGACTTCACAGACCCCAGAGGGTGCGCGCCCTGAAGACCAAACCAATACAGCCACCCATCCAAGGAGGGAGCTACTCTGGTGACACCCTTGGTGACGGGAGCAGCACCGGTGTGAAATATTCTCACTGGGAAGCCTTAGGAGAAAATAGCCGCTATCCCTTTCTCTCTGTCTTTTTCGTTTGTTTGTTTTGTTTCCTTCCAAGCTGTAGATGCGGTTCCCACCTGTTTGATAAAACGGGGGGGAGTGTAGTGTGAACAGCGCCCCCAACTGCCTCTGTGGGTTGCTAGGGGATACTGCCGACCCCCCCGCAGAGTCAGCGTCCTGGGACCATGTGATCTCCGCATCGGAACACGCCAGATCTAAGACTACAGCCATACTATACGCATCACGCAGCTACAAGCTCTGATATAATATATCTATCCTCGCTCTAGAAGCCAGATACCTAGACTGTCTGAACAGACCTATTATTCCTGTTCTGGAGAGTACATCTTGCTTCACCACGGTGAGTACATATATTCACCCGGCTATCACTTCAGCATTTCAAAACATGGTGACCCCCCCCCCCTATCACCAAAGTCAAAAACAGGGTGACCCCCCTAATGAATCAACCGCCCCCCCCCCCCAGGCTGAAGAAACTGACCAGTCCCTAAATTACGAGATTGGTACTGGACGGACGTGTGAAAACTATTGATCATCTTGCGTTTGTTTGTGGTCTTTGTCTGACAAGCGGTTCCGATCTCCTTTATACTGTGCAGGGGAGAATGAATTACGTTCCTCATGGGTTTACAATATATCAATAATACGAATTTTTGAGTGAATTTACCATATTTTAATGAGAGTTATATAGTAAAATTACGAGCGAAAATTTCGGCGCGATCGTGCAAGAAACCTCTGTCTGTAAGCTTATGCTGAAATGCTCAGTGTGTAGCGTGTGGGAATTTTCGTAGCTTTTTTTCTCGCTTTTGGCAAATTATCAGCAAATACCTCAATAATTCAAGGTAACCCTTTCTTCTCAGTCGTTTCCTGGAGTTTCAAAGTCATACGAACGAAAATGAATGAAAAAATGCGGTGCAAAAATCGTGTTTCGGCGAGAGTGGCCGCCGTGTTTTCACCTCGCTATTTTAGCCCACTGGGCCTGTGTATACACAGCGTACACGTTCCTTCGCATTAGACATGTGAGGGACCGTCTCAGATCGTCGCAGAAGTTCAAAAAGCGAAATTCATTCGTATAGGGGGAGGGGGTTTGACCTCGATTCAATTAGTAAGTAGCTGCGGTACAGCTGTCAAAATACGATACCCAGTGTGACAGTTTTCGGACGACCTCAGTTTTCGGACAAACTTACAGTAAATGAGCCATGTAAGACCCCCTAGCCTCAGCCATGATAGAAAATTGCCATTGTTTCGTAACATCAAATTTGATTAGTCAGGAGTGGATTTCTGGAAGTATTTTGGCCAATAGAAAATGCCCAAACAAAACTACTATTCATCAGTAAGTTTTATCAAGCATGCAAGTACATAAGGATCGGCTGGCCATTTCTGTTGGAATTTTCCAAACGTAGACGGACTACAACTGTGTATACCAAGTAAGACGAGAGTGGAAAGAAAGCAGATAGCTTAGAAAACAAGATAACAGACACAAAGAAGCCCTAAGAGGATACAGAACGGAACCGAACATGGAAGGTCAGTACACAAAGTTGTTGCATACTGTACATGTCAGCAGCGACTTTGAAAATCAAGCGGCTCAAATAGGTCACTCATCAAAGGTATCTGGGACATATAGTGAGCTATGTTATGAGACTGTGTCACGTGAACACCATGGTTGAACTAACACGACTACCGAGAGGTATTTCATGTGATGCAAGTGACACTATATAGTATTGAAAGTGCATTGTAAATCAAAGTATGATAGGAACACGAAATCATTTCTGACAAAGTCAATCAAAATTTTATTTATAATTTGTACCATAATTTGGCGATGTCAGTGAATTCATATGAAACTTCTGCAGTCATCCATATTTAGTATACAGTATTTTTTGGCTTGGCATATTACCACTTATCACTGTTTATCTCCACTGTAAATGTTCACTTATTACTTCTGAATGTTCCTGAGAGTGTGGAATAAGACTGGCACTTTCTACAACGAATAACTTTAATGAGTTTGCTAATTCATCTCTACAAGCTTTGCATTTGTATTTCTATGTCTCATATTTTCAAGACTGTTGACTTGAATTGATAAAGTTTATTTTGACATGTCATGTCTACTTTTCATGTTATATTGTTTGCTAAAATCAGATTTAATTTCTCTTTCAGATAACTCTAATGTGGCGTTAGCAGACCAGAGTATGACATGTCATGATGTATGAATGGTGAAAAAGGGGAACATGATTATATAGGTTGCACCTCTATCGCAAAAGACAACAGTTAGTGTTGAAACATGCTCAAATGAAGGAGAATGGCAACTGCTGTCTTGCTTCAGCTAGAGACAGTGCACATTGTCTTACACTTGTGAAAGCTCTGTTTGAGCCTGAGATTTGATCGGGTGACAATAAAGGTGTTATTAAATGAAGTATTAATTTGTGTTTGTACCATCATTCAGTGTAGTCCATACAAAATAGATGTTGCTTTTTGCTTGTACAATGTCTCACTTTGCAAATTCCCAGTTTACTAACAAATTTAGAAATTTACTTAAGCTTTTGAGACTGAATTTGTAAATTTACTAAGTATTTTCGGAAGCCAGAGGGGAAACAGGCATACCAGTGTGATGGGCGACCAGAAAGTCCATGGAAATCAAGCAGGTTCTTACATGAATATCGCTGTTTGGTGTGTTGATTTGTGACACACTATGCTAACATGTTTCAACATCCAAAGAAACATTTGGAACTTTATAGTCAATACAACATATTAATCAATATTTTAATTTTGTATCGGGATATCACAAAACAATGTTGTGATCATCGCGGTCCAGCTGTTATGAGTAAGCATGTGTACTTGGCTGGACCGATCAAGTTTCTGCAAAAAATCAATTCACTGTCATTGACAAGCTAAAGTGACTTCTTTAATAACTGTGTCCATTCAATATCCAAAGAAAATCAAGGCTATCAATGACACGAAGAAAGTATATTTTTGTTTTAAACTACAGTTCTTTGATGCAGTGCTGTCGTCCAATCATCCATCATCACGGCAGATGTAGTGCATGCAATACACAGTCCACATTGTCCAGTCATGCGTGCATGTTTTCCTGTTATAATTCAATCGGGTCAGAATTTTGTAGCAAGGAACATACCAAATCTTGCAGATAAATCAATTTGGATGATCTATGTTGATCTATGCAAATTCCAAGTTTGGTGGACATGTGAAAATTATGTTTTTTTGCCTTCATGTACGAGATGGCACGTTTACCAAGCTAGACGCTCACTGCTAAAAAACAATAGGTTTTATTAGTTTCACATTTCAACCCTTTCTTTGCATCTTTCTCAGCAACATTCCCAAAACCTCTCTCCTTGCATTCCTGCCGCTAAATGCACGAGGAGCACAGTGTCATCATTGACGCTATTTTTCAAAGTTGGTTCAAGGACATTGACCTATGTCATACATATGCACGTCGATTTGTTTTGCGTTACGATCCAATATGGCCACCAGGTGGCCATTTTATTACGATTTTTTCATGTACATAGCCGTAACTCAGGCATATCTCAACCGATTTTTTCAAAGTTGGTACAAGGACATTGACCAATGTCATACATTTGTAAGTCGATTTTTTGTGATACGATCGATCCAATATGGCCACCAGGCGGCCATTTTATTACGATTTTTTATGTACAGAGCCATAACTAAGACCTGTTTCAACCAATTTTATTCAAAGTTGGTACAAGGACATTGACCAATATCATACATATGTACGTCGATTTTTGGTGATACGATCCAATATGGCCACCAGGCGGCCATTTAATTATGATTTTTTTATGTACAGAGCCATAACTAAGACCTGTTTCAACCGATTTTATTCAAAGTTGGTACAACGACATTGACCAATGTCATAGATATGCACGTCAATTTGTTTTGTGACACGATCCAATATTGCTGCTGTGCGGCCATTTTTTACGATTTTTTCATGTACAGAGCCATAACTCAGACGTGTTTCAACCAATTTTATTCAAAGTTGATACAAGGACATTGACCAGTGTCATAGATATGCACATCAATTTGTTTTGTGATATGATCCAATATGGCTGCCATGCGGCCACTTTTTGCTCACATGTTTACACACGTGAGCATGTCGCAGCGATGTCTGTCTGTCTGTCTGTCTGTGTGTTCCGTGTGTCTGTCTGTCTGTCTGTCTGTCTGTCTGTCTGTTGGTCCGATATCTCAAAAACGGCTGGTCAGATCAGAATCAAATCTGGTACATAGATTCAGTTAGCAAATGGCAAGTACTGATTAGTTTTTGGTGGTTTTGGCTTGCATACTTTTTACTCATTTGCATAATTAATGATTTTAGAAAAAACGGATATACATTAAAAACGACTACACGTAATTTGATGAGATTTGCTACGAATGTTGATCACACCAAGATATATCAGCAGTGGGAACCATTAAGGGGTTACATGAAAGATAGTTGCTAATTTGCATATTTAATGAACTTTCCTTATTAGGGATATATGTCTGATTTGACTCGATCAACTTGGTATGTATATTAAAGATACTATCATTTAGCATTATAATTGAAAGTCATTAAGCGTTTTGACTTTAGCCAATTCCTAATTTGCACATTTAATGAACTTTGCTAATTAGGGATATATATTTGAATTGACTGGACAGACGTTAATGAATCTTGCTACATGTATGGAGCTACTATGATACAACATTTTTGAAAGTCTAACAGCATTTTTACGTCAGCCTATTCCAAATTTGCCTATTTAATGAACTTTCCCATTAGGGATATAACTGAATTAACTTGATTGTAGTTGTTGAAACTTGCTATATACATCAAAGATACTGTGATATAACATTATTGAAAGTCAAAAGACATTTTACTACAGCCAATTCCTAATTTGCATATTAAATGAATTTTCATAATTAGGGATATTTATCTGAATTGACTTGATCAAAATTGATGAAACTTGCTATGTACATAAAGACACTATAATACAATATTATTGAAAGTCATTAAGCATTTTCTCTTCAGCCAATTCCTAATTTGCATATTTAATGAACTTTCCTAATTAGAGATATATATCTGAATTGACTTGACCAAAGTTGACAAAACTTGCTACATATATTGCAGATACCATGATACAACATTATTGACAATCATTAAGCATTTTTACCTAAGTCAATTCCTAATTTACATATTTAATGAACTTTGCTTATTAGGGATATATAACTGGATTGACTTGATCAAAGTTGGCAAACATGTACATTGATGATTATACCTAGTTAAAACAATATCGAAAGTCATTTCACATTTTCATGTCAGCTAATTTATAATTTGCATATCAAATGAGATTTCAAAGCGCGGCATATATGGCTTGAAGAACTTGGCCAACGGTAATTACACTTGCTATATAAAATGGTGATACAATGGCAGCAGTCAAAGAACTTTAATATTTTTATTTCAGCTAATTACATATTTGTATACTTCATGACGTTTAAGAATTAATCGTCGGTGATTATTGTTCATTATGTTGATCATAATACTTTCAATGAAGTTGCAAACATGTGGCAAAGGTTCAAATTTACACATAATTGCAATATATAATGAAACACGTGAGCATTTTCAGTTCATATCTGGTTTTACGATTTTGTCATGTACAGAGCCTTAACTCAGACATGTATCAAGCGAATTTATTCAAAGTTGGTACAAGGAGATTGACTAATGTCATACATATGCACGTCAATTTGTTTAGTGATACGATCCAACGTGGCTGCCGTGCGGCCATTTTTTACGATTTTTTCATGTACAGAGCCCTAACTTGGGCATATCTCAACCGATTTTATTCAAAGTTGGTACATGGACATTGACTTATGTCATACATATACCTGTTGATTTTTTAAACAGTAAGATCAAATATTGCTGCGTGGCGGCGATTTTGTTACAGTTTTCTTATGTACAGAGCCATAACTCAGACATACCATATTTCGACCAGTATCATTCAAAGTTGGTACCAGGACATTGACCTATTTTGGACATATGCTCGTCAAATGGTTTCACGTCATGTAGCAGTATCATCTGAATTATTGAAGTTTCGTACTTAGGCTGATATGTCAAGAAATACTGCATCAAATTTCATGAAACTTTGTACAGATGTTAAGCTCACATTGCTTAAACATTGAAAAAAGACATTTATCAGTGCCATTTTAATTAATTTGTAATTGAATATGTAATGAACTTTCCTAATTATAGTGATATATCCACAAATACAACGTCAAATTTGATGAAACTTGATACAGATGTTGATCTCATAGTGTTGTAAATACTGCATCAAACTTATGAAATATGGTACTGGTGTTAGTGTTAGGATAGTATGCAAAAATGTTTTGCAACATCCTGTTGATTAAGGTTCCAAGACAAGAAAGCTAACGATTCTCTAGTGGTTAATAAGCTCAGAACCCCCATAAATTATATATTTTCGGAAAGCCTAGATATAGGGGAACATTTTGGTTACCATAGTGTCACCTTTGTTTACATAACTATCACGTGACAGGTAATTTGCATAACCTTTCAAAAATCGGTTTTCCCTATGTTTTGTTTCAATGCTTTGAGACATGTGGCTGAAATTTGTGTGAGTGCAAGCTGTCTTAAGGATCTTCCAAAATGTGTCTCAGAATTTTTTAAAACCTTCTTAAACAATTTTTATGCCAGAAAAACTTCCAGAGCGGTGAATTTAACCCTAGTTAATTTCTTTAAAATTGTGCTCAAAATAAAACTAAGCAAGATATAAAAAATCTGAGACACACTTTGGAAGAGCATTGTGACAGCTTGCATTCCAGCAAGTTTGAGTCAGATATTTTGAAGTATTGAGACAAAACATAGGAAAACCGATTTTTGAAAGGTTATGCAAATTACCTGTCATGTGATAGTTATGTAAACAATGGTGACACTGTGGTTACCAAAATGTTTCCCTATATCTAGGCGTTCCGAAAATATATAATTTACGGGGGTTCTGAGCTTATTAAGCACCAGATAATCGTTAGCTTAAAAAGGTCAATTTCTTGTCTTGGAACCTTAATTCCTAGTTGACTCATTTAATGAACTTTAGGATGGTGGCCTACATTGGTTTTATGTTTTCATCACCATGGAACTCATTCTTGGCCATTGAGCACCATCTTTATGAAGAAAGTATTTTTATCACAGACCTAATTAATGAAGAGGACTCTATCCTCTCTGAGGACTTGTACTCAAAGTACCGATTAACAAGCCATCGTTGATGACACAGTCCCCACTTGTTAATGGGTACTTTCATTACAAGTCCTCAAAGAGGATAGAGTCCTCTTCATTAATTAGGTCTGTGATAAAAATACTGTGATACAGATGGGGCTCTATAGCCAAGAATGAGTTCCATGGTGGTGAAAACAAAAACCAATGTAGGCCGCCTTCCTAATTACAAAAGATCATAAATGAGTCAATAAGTAATTATCTGACATGATACTGCCAAACATTTTTGCATCCTATCCTAACACTGACAGATTATCACCGGTACCATATTTCATAAAGTTTGATGCAGTGCTTCTGGACATTCACCCTAAAAACAAAAATTCATTATGTAAATGCAAACTAGCAATTAATTTAAATGATACCGCTTAGTGCCATTGAATTGTATTTACAACACTGTGAGATCAAAATCTGTACCAGGTTTTATCAAAGTTGATGCAGTATTTGTGGATATATCACTCTAATAGGAAAGTTCATAACTTGTGGAATTACAAATTAATTAACACGACACTGATAAATGTCTTTTTCACTTTTAAAGCTATGTGAGCTTAACATTTGTACCAGGTTTCCCGAAATTTGATGCAGTATTTCTTGACATATCAGTCTAATTACAAAAATTCAATATTTGACACGAGACTGCGACATGCCGTGAAACAAATTGATGTGCATATGTATGACATTGGTCAATGTCCTTGTACCAACTTTGAATGATACTGGTGGAAATATGTCTGAGTTACGGCTCCATACATGAAAAATCATAACAAAATGGACTTCATCATATCACAAACAAATTGACGTGCATAGGTATGACATATGAAGTAATCCTTGTACCAAGTTTGAATGAAATCACTCTAGGCATCTCTGAGATATCTGTGTGAACGGAAGGAGGCAAGCACGCACATGACCAAACCTATAAGTCCCCCCTGGACGGTGTCCGTGGGGACTAATTAAAACTGAGCAATATAAAAACCAGCAAAGTCATTGATACAGAAAGTGATTTAATCTTCGCTTTTACAACATACAAGGACAGGAAGCACAAAAGATAAACTTAAATTATTGAAAAAGTTGTTACTTACTAAAAAATTCAATTTAGAGAAATTGTTTAAACTGCCTATTTGGCCCAACAGAGATGTCAAGTTGGCGTTGTCAACAAGAAGATACCATGCCCATTACTGTCAATCCACAACAGAGCACTTACTGACAAACAGCTAATTAGATGATCAACAAATTATGATCTTTTACTGGTAAAGAAAACTGGATCACCTAATCACAGCAAACATTGATCACAGAGCAATGGTAAACGTGGGAGAAGACAATGAACAGGAAACCCTTTTATTATGATTTGGACATTGTTAACACTTTTTTCTTTAATTTCTACATTTTGCACCTTATGTATTTACACATGGAGCAAGACGAACCTGAATACCTAGACCTGTCTGAAAAGAACCAGTGAAAGCATATTACATATTTGATGGAACACTGTAATTTGATAGATAGCTAGCAAGTGTGTAGTCAAGACACTGCCAGATTCATATGGCACAGAACAATCCTGCAGTTATGCAACAGTTACTGTAGTGGAGTCTCTGAACTGGGAGCTTGGAAATGGTAGACTTTCAAATTCGCGACGAGACTGTTATAAAATGAATTGCAAACAAAGGGAGAGATACTAAACACATTAACTGGCACTCAATTTTACTCATGATCACAGATGCTAAATAGGATCAAACTATCAGCCCATCGTATTGTTTGCACAGTGGCCAAGGTACACCATCTATATGCACTGAATGAACAGAAGAATATGCTCCCCAAGCAACTTCTTCATTCACTCAATTGCCCTTTTGAAGGTTGAGACAAGAGACCATGTCAGAGTGAAGGTGGAAATGTTATGGCACACTTACAAAAATGACTCACCAGAAATACTGTGTACTGTAGCAGTTGACTCTGAACAAGTCATCGTTGATGACACAGTCCCCACTTGTTAATGGTACTTTGATTACAGGTCCTCAGAGAGGAGAGAGTCCTCTTCATTAGTTCTGTGATAAAAATGCTTTTGAATAAATTCGCTTGATACATGTCTGAGTTGTAGTTCAAGACATGAAAAATCGTAATAAAATTGCCATCCGGCGGCCATATTGGATCGTATCACAAATAAATTAAGGTGCATATGTATGACATTGATCAATCTCCTTGTAACAACTCTGAATAAATTCGCTTGATACATGTATCACAAAACAAATTAATGTGCATATGTATGACATAGGTCAATGTCCTTATAGCAAATTTGATTAACGTTGGTTGAGATATGCCTGAGTTATGGCTCTGTACATGAAAAAATCGTAACAAATGGCCGCACGGCGGCCATATTGGATCGTATCACAAAAAAAAATTGATGTGCATATCTATGACATGTCCTTGTACCAAGTTTGAATAAAATTAGTTGAAACATGCCTGAGTTATGGCTCTGTACATGAAAAAATCGTAATAAAATGGCCGCCTGGCAGCCATATTGGATCATACCACAAAACAAATCAACGTGCATCTGTATGACATATGAAGTAATCCTTGTACCAAGTTTGAATGAAATCGCTCCAGGCATCTCTGAGATATCTGCTTGAACGGACGCTCCAGGCACGAACGGACATGACCAAACCTATAAGTACCCCCGGACGGTGTCCATGGGGACTTAAAATCAGATCTCTAGCTCTATTGAGTCGCTCATAATTAGATATGCGCATTATTAATGAGGTGCAATATGTGGCGTCATAAGGTGTCCCATCATACCATATATGAAGGGTGTAGCACTTGTGGTTACTGAGTTATGGACAAATATGTATATTTGAGGTCAAAGGTCACCAAGGTCACATGACATTTTGTCAAAATATCTGAGATATCTGCGTGAACGGATGGACTCACGGATGGACTCACAGATGGACACTACCCAATCTATAAGCCCCCTGGACTTCATCCGTGGGGACTGAAAACTGTGTCACTGCATCCTTTTTGCAATATGAATACGATGAGAAACTTAATTTTTATTTTTCTTGGCCTTATACATTGGAGTCTATGGACTGCCTTATACATGGGAGTCTATGGAGACTGCCTTATACATGGGAGTCTATGGAGGTGAAAAATAAAAAGTCCTCTGACAAGGCCAAATTCGATCGCATTGTGAAACAAATCGACGTGCATCTGTATGGGGTAGGGTACTATCCTTGTGCAAAGTTTGAAAGAAATTGACTTGGGCATGTCTGAGATATCAGCGTGAACGGACGGACGGACGGACGGACGCACCCACGCACGGACATGACCAAACCTATAAGTCCCCCCGGACGGTGTCCGTGGGGACTAAAAAGCCTCTGATTCCCAAGTAAAGGATTAAATAGTGGAGTGTCTCACCACTTTGGCTCTGGACCCTAATTCAAACAATTGATCATGACCTTTACACAGGGCAAGGTAGCTATGTGATGAACAATAGTTTCAGTACTGGATACTTTAACAGTGACAGAGGCATTATTTTCTCTACACTTATCTTGTAAAGGGGAAAGTCCCTCGCTGCTTGTAAATTTAGGGGGATTTGGTTCTGACAGAGGACTGACCAATTTCACCTTTACCAATTTTAGGTAATACTGGCTTGCGCCCATTTTCATAGCAATAAGTGGAATACTTATTTCTTCTTCTGTTCATTCTGTGCATGTAAAATAGATGGTGTACTTTGGGCATTGTGCAAACAATACGTTTAAAGCGTGACCAAGACAAATGTCTGTTCTGCAACCATGGTGTCAAACTCTGCCGGTATAGTGTCTGGACTGTACACTGTATGACATCTTTGATCCTTATGGTTCTTAATGTGGAGGCGATCGATGATTTTCTTTACTTTCTGCCACATATGGTTATGAGGAGATGGAAGTGGCAATTCTGTTTTTGCCACTTTTAAGTTGTCTAAATGGCACATGTCATCGTAACTTATGATCACCTCCTCCCACTGGCTCTCAGGAATACCTTGAAGCTTAAGTATCATACAGCCATGATACCGTTATCAGGAAAACCTGAGACGAGGATTCCGATCTGTAAAAAAACATTACAGCTTTGGCATTAAGGTCAATCACATCAAAATAATTTTGCTGCATTAGTCATAGTAAATGCCAATGCAAAAAATTAACCTTGAGTCAGCAAATATGAAGATGTCACATAGATGACATAAATGTATTTTTACATTACATGTATGCCATTAGAACTGATGCAAGGATATCAAGTACATGCAGTGTTGCTGCCAGCCATTTTAAACCAGGGACAATGTGTGTCCACTATCGTTTATTTTGGGGCCTTTTTGCACATTTTAGGGACAAAATGTATCAGTTGTAAATCAAATTTGAATTATTTTATTATAGTTTCACAAACAAAATGAAAGCTACCGTGATCATGTCACTATGCTTAACTTCAGGAAATTGCAACAATATACTGTATCTGCCAAAAATAAGCTCGTTCAAACTAACCCAGTGCAGCATTTTAGTTATTTTAATCACAGCTAATATATATATATGTAAATATATTAGCCTCAAAATGATCATGCAAAAAGGTCATCGTCAGTAACAGATATTACTTGCAGACTACACCCATTGAACACCGTTGACTCACTGCGCGGATATATTGGACAATGGGTTCTGTTTTGGGGACATTGCCGCACGGGCACGACGCGTCCTGGCTGGAACACTACGTGTATACTTATACATTAACAATAGACATGCAATATCGATAGCCATGTGGTGCACTTTTTCCTGAACTGTTTCATTTCACCATGAGTTGCACATTTATATTATTTATTTGAGTGAACTTTCCAAATCATACTTTGATAAAGCAAACTGACTGAGCAAAAATGTATTGTTTCTTGAGTGTTAACAATTGATATTTTCTGTAAATGTTGATAAAATACTAAATTTGTTGCAGTTTTAATATTTTGAAATCTAAGTTTAGTGGAAAACAAGTCATCGTTGATGACACAGTCCCCACTTGTTAATGGGTACTTTGATTACAGGTCCTCAGAGAGGATAGAGTCCTCTTCATTAGGTCTGTGATAAAATTACTTTTGAATAAATTCACTTGATACATGTCTGAGTTGTAGTTCAGGACATGAAAAAATCGTAATAAAATGACCACACGGTGGCCATATTGGATCGTATCACAAAACAAATAAATGTGCATATGTATGACATAGGTCAATGTCCTTGTAGCAAATTTGATTAACGTTGGTTGAGATATGCCTGAGTTATGGCTTGTACATGAAAAAATCATAACAAAATTGCCGCACAGCAGCCATATTGGATCGTATCACAAAACAAATTATTGTGCACATGTATGACATTGGTCAATTTCCTTGTACCAACTTTGAATAAATTCGCTTGATACATGTCTGAGTTATGGTTCTGGACATGAAAAAATGTAATAAAATGGCCACACGGCGGCCATATTGGATTGTATCACAAAACAAATTAAGGTGCATGTGCATGACATAGGTAAATGTCCTTGTACCAACTTTGAATAAAATCAGTTGAAACATGCCTGAGTTATGGCTCTGTACATGAAAAAATCGTAATAAAATGGCCGCCTGGCAGCCATATTGGATCGTATCACAAAACAAATCAACGTGCATCTGTATGACATATGAAGTAATCCCTGTACCAAGTTTGAATGAAATCGCTCCAGGCATCTCTGAGATATCTGCGTGAACGGACGGACTGACGCACGCACACACGCACGGACAGGACGGTGTCCGAGGGGACTAACAAGTGGGGACTGTGTCATCAACGATGACTTGTTTTGGTTATTTTGTTTTATAAGCTTTCTACTGTCTTACTGTCCTTATACATTATTTTAATAAAATATGCTAAGAAAAGGTTAAACACCATTCTATTTTGTCTATTTCTGTATTAGATTAAATGATCAAAGCAGCTTCTCAATTGAAATTTTAAACAAAGGCACTCTCTAATTGTCGATTCTGATTGAGTATATTGAATTGCCTCAGCCTGGAGCTCCAAATATCAGGGGAAGCGCCCTCAGCTGCTGAGAAACAACTGCTGATGTTTCTGTGGTATTTAGGTAAAATTTATGTGTACTTATATAAGGCGTATGTACAAATATATATATTCAGAATTTTCACCTGTTATCATTAAAACTTGCCGTTATTTGTCAGCTGGAAAACTGAGAACTTGTCTCTTTTGGTTGCTTTCATTCTCATTCAATTATTCTAATGTACAATTCCAAATCATTCAAATCAATTTTGGATCGCGTTGGAGTCTCATGATGTCAGCTCACTTGTGCTGGTCACGGATACTGAACATTATCATTGAAAAGTTTGTGCCCGCGATACATTGTATGGCCACGCGGTGAGGATGTCCAGTCCACTGTTGAAGGTTTCAGTCACATTTCACACTTGCCATCTGTGCTAAGGGCAGTGATTTTTTTTATGGGACGCATGTGCACGTCGAAGCACCTCTTAGCCATTCAGATTCTTACAAAAAGAGACAAATATTTCATTTAATAATTACAGGGGTTTGTAATTCTCGACTGCTTTTTACAGATGTTTATGCTGGATGGCCTGGGAGTTGCCATAATGCACGGGTGAGCTCGCCACTCTACAGGGGACATAATGAAAATTTCCAACCCAACACCCATCTTGTTGGTGATAGTGCCTCTCCATTAACATAATTTCTCATGACACCCTTATTGCACAAAGAATTATAATCTTGAACTAAGTAGAGCCAAGCAAGTAATTGAGAGGGCGCCTGGGCAACTGAAGGGGAGCTGGTTCCGGAAACTCAGAGATTTCTTTGCATACGATATAGAGCTTAGTTGTCAAGTGAACAGTTAATGCCTGTGTAATGCACAACATCTCTTTGATGAAGGATGAAGAGCTTGAAGACTTTCATGAGGATGACGTCAATGGTGATATAATCATGCCCTTTAACAATGAATTATAAAGTGTGTAACGGTAACGTTTTCAACACTTGCATCATTTCAGTAACCTTCAATTTTTCAGGAAATTTCTTTAAAAAAGTGACAATTCTTAATTATTCACAGTGAGAAATTAGAGAACTATGATTATCAAAACTATGGTCCCAGAATTTTGAAATATTGATAGAGCTATTCTGTGAACAGAAGAAATTTGCTTCAGTTCAGTGAGTGATCTCCGTGTGTACACATCATGGAGAATTGTGGGTAGCCTCACTTACTGTGCAGAGTGGCCACACAACTGTTCGACACTATGACAGAATACGGCGCGAGAGTTTGACACAGTATGGCGTACGTATCCAAGTCCGCAAGAGGAGGTTGCCAGGAAACACAATTTTTAGCGACGAAGTTACGTAACTGAGCTTATAGAGTTGGGAGAGGCAAAATTGACGTCATTTCCGTCAACAACTTCCGTAAAACTAGTTTGTCACACCACGTGATCATGTTTTTCTAACGACTGTAGCATACCATTCACGCTGCATCACTATCAGCGAAAACACCAAATCGTGTTGTGCACATGAATTGACATTATAATTGAACTTAGAGCGTACGTGTGAGTGTATTGGCTTACATGAAAATGCGACAGACAATGATGCATTTATGGTAGAACGTCCATGCTCGATCAAATTGTTTTTGTTCTGTCAGTGTAAATTACGAGATTGGTGGATGTGGACGGACATCTTGCGTGCGTTTGGTCTTTGTCTGACATGCATGTCGTTTCGATCTCCTTTTTACTGTGCAGGGGAGAATGAATTACGTTCCTCATGGGTTTCAAATATGTAAAAAAAATACGAAGTTTTGAGTGGATTTACGATTTCGTTTGCAAAATTACGAGCGAAAATTTCAGCTTCCCATTTCATCGGCGCGACCGTGCAAGAAACCTCAGTCTCCTACTACCTCCATGATCACATGTTGTACCACACGAACATGAAAGGCCTCTGAAACACTCAGTGTGTAAGCGTGTGGAAATTTTCTTAATTCAGGTCCTGATATAATATATAGCAAAAAGCCATGTAACATTCTTGGCAATAACAACAGCATCGTCATAAACCACGCGCCTCTTTACGGCAACAGCTCAGCGCTACCCGTTGAGCGGAAATTATTGCTCTGGCTCATGAGAATGTAACAACAGTATCACGATAAATCTAGTAGATACGTTCATACATCACACTCAAACTAAAAATTACACAATTGTATTTGGTGAAATATTTTTGTTTATTTAACAAGCAGGGCTTTATTTCTAAGATATCCAGTAACTTTAAAATTGAATTATAAAGTGTGTAACGGTAACGTTTTCAATACTTGCATCTTTTCAGTAACCTTCAATTTTTCAGGAAATTTCTTTAAAAACGTGACAATTCTTAATTATTCACAGTGAGAAATTAGAGAACTATGATTATCAAAACTATGGTCCCAGAATTTTGAAATATTGATAGAGCTATTCTGTGAACAGAAGAAATTTGCTTCAGTTCAGTGAGTGATCTCCGTGTGTACAGATCATGGAGAATTGTGGGTAGCCTCACTTACTGTGCAGAGTGGCCACACAACTGTTCGACACTATGACAGAATACGGCGCGAGAGTTTGACACAGTATGGCGTACGTATCCAAGTCCGCATGAGGAGGTTGCCAGGAAACACAATTTTTAGCGACGAAGTTACGTAACTGAGCTTATAGAGTTGGGAGAGGCAAAATTGACGTCATTTCCGTCAACAACTTCCGTAAAACTATTTTGTCACACCACGTGATCAGTGTTATCTAACGACTGTAGCATACCATTCACGCTGCACACTCACTATCAGTGAAAAAACCAGATCGTGTTGTGCACATGAATTGACATTACAATTGAACTTAATAGAGCGTAAGTGTGAGTGTATTGGCTTACATGAAAATGTGATAGACAATGATGCATTTACGTTAGAACGTCCATGCTCGATCAAATTGTTTTTGTTCTGTCAGTGTAAATTACGAGATTGTGGATGTGGACGGACATCTTGCGTGCGTTTGGTCTTTGTCTGACATGCATGTCGTTTCGATCTCCTTTTTACTGTGCAGGGGAGAATGAATTACGTTCCTCATGGGTTTCAAATATGTAAAAAAAAATACGAAGTTTTGAGTGGATTTACGATTTCTTTGCAGAATTACGAGCGAAAATTTCAGCTTCCCATTTCATCGGCGCGACCGTGCAAGAAACCTCAGTCTCCTACTACCTCCATGATCACATGTTGTACCACACGAACATGAAAGGCCTCTGAAACACTCAGTGTGTAAGCGTGTGGAAATTTTCTTAATTCAGGTCCTGATATAATATATAGCAAAAAGCCATGTAACATTCTTGGCAATAACAACAGCATCGTCGTAAACCACGCGCCTCTTTACGGCAACAGCTCAGCGCTACCCGTTGAGCGGAAATTATTGCTCTGGCTCACGAGAATGTAACAACAGTATCACGATAAATCTAGTAGATACGTTCATACATCACACTCAAACTAAAAATTACACAATTGTATTTGGTGAAATATTTTTGTTTATTTAACAAGCAGGGCTTTATTTCTAAGATATCCAGTAACTTTAAAATTGAATTATAAAGTGTGTAACGGTAACGTTTTCAATACTTGCATCTTTTCAGTAACCTTCAATTTTTCAGGAAATTTCTTTAAAAAGTGACAATTCTTAATTATTCACAGTGAGAAATTAGAGAACTATGATTATCAAAACTATGGTCCCAGAATTTTGAAATATTGATAGAGCTATTCTGTGAACAGAAGAAATTTGCTTCAGTTCAGTGAGTGATCTCCGTGTGTACAGATCATGGAGAATTGTGGGTAGCCTCACTTACTGTGCAGAGTGGCCACACAACTGTTCGACACTATGACAGAATACGGCGCGAGAGTTTGACACAGTATGGCGTACGTATCCAAGTCCGCATGAGGAGGTTGCCAGGAAACACAATTTTTAGCGACGAAGTTACGTAACTGAGCTTTTTATAGAGTTGGGAGAGGCAAAATTGACGTCATTTCCGTCAACAACTTCCGTAAACATATTTTGTCACACCACGTGATCATGTTTTCTAACGACTGTAGCATACCATTCACGCTGCACACTCACTATCAGCGAAAACACCAAATCGTGTTGTGCACATGAATTGACATTATAATTGAACTTAGAGCGTACGTGTGAGTGTATTGGCTTACATGAATATGCGATAGACAATGATGCATTTACGTTAGAACGTCCATGCTCGATCAAATTGTTTTTGTTCTGTCAGTGTAAATTACGAGATTGGTGGATGTGGACGGACATCTTGCGTGCGTTTGGTCTTTGTCTGACATGCATGTCGTTTCGATCTCCTTTTTACTGTGCAGGGGAGAATGAATTACGTTCCTCATGGGTTTCAAATATGTAAAAAAAATACGAAGTTTTGAGTGGATTTACGATTTCGTTTGCAAAATTACGAGCGAAAATTTCAGCTTCCCATTTCATCGGCGCGACCGTGCAAGAAACCTCAGTCTCCTACTACCTCCATGATCACATGTTGTACCACACGAACATGAAAGGCCTCTGAAACACTCAGTGTGTAAGCGTGTGGAAATTTTCGTAGTGTTTTTTCTCATTTAATTTGGCAAATTATCAGCACACATCTCAATAATTCAAGGTAACCCTTTCTTCTCAATCGCTTCCTGGAGTTTCAAAGTCATACCAACGAAAATGAGTGAAAACTTTCGGTGCAAAAACCGTGCATCGGCGAGTAGAGACTGAGAGTATTCATAGAGAAATAGCCCATGATTCGAGCTTGGTTTTCGTGTTTTTTCGTTTGAATTTTGGCCAAATAGTCGCTTTTAAGCAGTTTTGAAATTTTTAAAGCATCTAAAAACATTAAAATGACTTATCATTTACAAAAGAAATAAAAAAATGAGAAATTCAATTATTTATCTACAAAATAAAAATATTTTTGGCAAGTGAATCATGCAGCTAAAAAGTGAACAATCAATGTTTTGGACGAGTACGTACGTGTGAGCGATTTTCGTGGGGATTCCCCGACCCGTTCATTCATTGCGGTGGCGCTCGAATACGCAGTCAGTTTCTGTGAAACGAAGGTATTTTCTTTCAGGCGAGGCGTTTCAAGTTACTCTTGAGAAAAGTTACTTATTTATCAGTTGTTGTTTTACTGTTTCATGACACATGTTTTTGATTCAATCACTTGTTGACCTGAAAAACAACGATATTTAGT
The DNA here is from genome assembly GCF_041260155.1 of Ptychodera flava. NCBI lineage: Eukaryota > Metazoa > Hemichordata > Enteropneusta > Ptychoderidae > Ptychodera > Ptychodera flava. The sequence continues at coordinate 44,262,976 of NC_091937.1, forward strand.
ACTCTTTTTCAACAGACTTTTAGTAAGTAGCCGCGGTAACAGCTGTCAAAATACTTTCTGTAAGTGCTATATTTTGGACAGATCATTACATAATGGAATTCATCCTCTAATGAAGATTTACAATACTTACAAAATCTCTCATTTGCAGGGACTTTTGGGATTGATCTCCGACCTAATTCAATTTGTAAGTTGTGATCAGAGATTCGAAGTTTTGTAAGCCACTTCCTATAAGTAAAATTTCTTATATCAAATAAATAATTTTCAAAGTGAAAAGAAGTTTTAATCTCTATATGTTCTGAGTTTATTTTTTCCTGAACCCGGGTTTCGTGAATCATTATGCAAATTTCTGAGCCAAGTCTGATGATAACTCTTACATAAATTATCAACAACAACACTTACTGTGGAATTGATATTACATACGGAAGTCCATACATTACTTTCACTGTAAGAATTCAAAATGTTGTACACATAATCAGACCATTTTGAATTAAACCTCGATGATATGTATGCAGACTTAAGTAAAATGTCATCGGTCAAACCAGTCTATGCCAGTACTTGAGCATGTGTTTTATAATTGTAACCCGTAACCCGTTATAATCACCCGTAACCTCATGTGGCATTCTCGGATATGTTGTCAACAAGGGGGGACCCCTCAGGAGCGTGCGCAGCGCGACGACCACTGCGCTTCAATTTTGTATCCATGTCAGACTCTATAGTAGCTTCAGGGACTTTGGCCCTATGTTTATATACGTTACATTCGATCGCATGAACCTTTCCTTGTTAGAATGGAAGCTCTGATCATGAACTTTTCAATCATGTACCCAGTATGGTGCAGCGGACTGCAGCACTGCCGTGTAGCGTTTTCCGGGTATTTATGACGCGATAGGCGACGCTTTGTTTCAATGCATAGTACGTGTTGTTTTTATATCGTGACCATTCATTAAAGTCATGGACGTTGAAGTTAAAAGCTATGCTTTCTTATTTGACCTTATCATTAATGCCTGTACAACATGATAAAACACGGCAAGAATCGCGATTTGGAAAAAAGTTGGCGTGTTATAACAATCTATCTGCTGCTCTAATATCATGTATGGCATTTTTTCGTGATCGCAAGCTATCATCAACTCAGTCTCCACATTTGCAGATAGAAAAGCTTCCTTCCTCAATTATCTGCTCCTCGACCTCTTTAACATCGTGTACATCAAAATCAGTGGAACGACTCGAACTTCCCCACCCTTGGGCACGCGACGCCATGTTTGAATATCTGTCAACTGACGAGGGACGACGGAAACACCCGAACGAATTTAATCTTGTTTCCTAAATCCGAGAAAAACGCATTCGCAAGTCTCTTTTGTGCTAATGGAGAAGTTTGTAAGGCAAACAGCGGAAAAACTCATGGTCCCTTTGATCTCCGCTGAGTGTGACTTTTTCTCTGCTATCTCCATGGCTGTTCATACTCGATCGAGTTTGGTTGCACACTTCGGTTAACTGTAGTGAACTTCTGAACAGTCAATACTCTATTTTCCGCCGCGACCGTGACACATCAACTACCTGCAAGTCTCGTGGTGATGGAGTACTCATTGCAGTCAGATCGGACATAGAAGCTCACCAATGTCCTGATGTCGATTCTAACAGTAATATTGAAATTATTTGGATCAAAGTCAAGCTTTCAAACACCAATCTTTACCTCGGTGTTGTTTACATGCCGCCAAATTCCAACCTTCAGTCATACAACTTCTCAGATGACAGTATCGACCATATAAGTAACCTTTGTACGCCAAATGACTCAATCCTACTGCTAGGAGACTTCAATTTACCGGACATCTCTTGGGTTTCCGATGTGGAGCTGGACCACTTTGTTCCGAGTGCATGGTCCTCTGCATCGTCCGAGAGACACAATCTCCACCAAGTAAACGGTCATCCCACGGTAGAGTTGACTTTTCAGATCCTCAGATTCAGATCCTCAGATCCTCAGATTCAGATCCTCAGATCTCTATGGAAGACCGGTCACGACATGCGACATGCGACCTGCGACTTCAAAACTGCGACCTGCGTCCCGCGAGTTTGAAACATGCGACCTGCGACTTCGGCATTTAGACCTACGTGTAACCTGCGACTTCACAACAGCGACCTGCGTGTTTGTCAAACTGCGACCTGCGACTTCACAACTGCGACATGCGACAACAACACGTAACGTTTCATGGTGTTTTCCTCAGTATTAGATTGGAGGCGTCTTGCGTGAACTTAATCCTTTGAGCGCCAAAGTCTATTTTTGTCCCCTTTATATAATAAACCCCTGTCAATTTTTCTCCAATTTTTGCAAAAAAATTGGGAAAAACCTGTAGCCAATGAAATGTGATGTCGATTTGGTCCAAAATTATCAAAAAATTACAGAAAAATCATACAATTGGTAAAATTTTGCACTAAAATTTTGGTGGGAGAAAATAACAGCGCTCAAAGGGTAAAACGTGGAAAGGAGATTTAACGTTCAACATCGATCAATTAATAAGCCATTGCTTTCGCTTTGGTAAATCGTTCACCAAGTCTGGCAAAACTCAATTCATGTACACACCAGTTCACTCATTTTCATCTGGAGAGATAATTTTATGACGAAATGTTGACAGTCCGTGTTAATGCATGGAAAATAATATGCTACGTGATAGGCATTTATATGTTTATATTATAATTTCAAATTATTTTAGATATTCTTCGTCTGCCTTACCTCGCTTCTTTCCTTATGTTATCGACAAACTTTTGATTTTTAGAAATCTCTGGTATTTATCCTCATTTCACTGTGGTATGTCATCAGTTGTCCCCCCTGTATCATAACTGAGTCAGTGTCCTTGCAAACATTAGAATTTTCAGTTATTGTCGTTCATCTTCTAACATTTCCAGTTTTGTTCCAATTCTCTAGTGATTGATCATCGGATGTTGCCATCTTTTCGTCTAATTTCATTTTTACTTTTCGTCAAAAAATCGAATTGATCCAACTTTTGTTCAGTAAATTGTTGGAAAAATAAAAATATTCTTACTGGTTAACTTCGGACTACATTTGTCTACACAAATAACATATGCAAAGTAAAGCAGTTAAAATAATACTGATATTGACAGAAGTGCAAACCAATCAATCTTTATTATACTCAACTCACACTAGCAGAGAGTGTGGTATGGTACATTCCAAAATTGGACAAAGTACAAAACTGAACACTTTCGAGAGGACAACAAAGTATCCAAGTTGTACAATAAGCAAACTGTTTAACAGTGGGAAGGCTACTGGAGGGTCAGCACAAATCAGTGTTCATAAAACAAAAACATATTTGCTAACCTGAATAGCCAGAGACCGACTCAAGTTCTTTATAGATAACGCGAGTTACAACTGTAAAACAGGACATAATAAACCCTCCTACAATCCTATTTTCAGTCTTTAAGCCTAATATGTACATACTATAATATGTACATATTATTTTTTGTGTGTATATAATATTTTAGATCATGTAGGCAGAAAAGTTCCAGAAACTATTAAACACTGATTTTTTGCATTATTTTAGATCGGTTTGCCTTTCGTAAGAAGGAAAATAAATTTGTGCTCTTCGTTTGTGGAATTCTCTACCGTCACAGCTTCATGCACTTCTATCGCTGGTTGAATTCTTTCGCTGGCCGATTTTTGCGTAGGCCAGCGGTGCGAAAATAATGCTCTGGTCGCGAGAATGCGGTAAACCGGCTGTTTTCAATATAGTGCAATGGTGTCCCTCGTGTTTTTCAGGCTCGTGTTCAGAGCAATGGTGCGAACAAATCAAGACTGATATCGCAGTTTGACAAACACGCAGGACGCAGGTCGCTGTTGTGAAGTCGCAGGTTAGGCCTACACCTTGGTCTCAATGCCGAAGTCGCAGGTCGTATGTTTCAAACTCGCAGGACGCAGGTCGCAGTTTTGAAGTCGCAGGTCGCATGTCGCATGTCGTGACCGGTCTTCCATAGATCTCAGACCTCAATCCTATAACTTCAGACGCAGATTCGGAATTAAAATTTCACAATTTTCAAAGTTTGATGTAATATACTGATAAATAAAATATAATTAGATTTGAAGAGGCTTTAGAAATTATTTTATTTCTATCTTTAATCTTGAACTTAAAAACTTTGATCTCAGAATCATAACGTCATCAGTCGAAGACAGGGTGCGCAATGACTCCACTTGTTATGTCATCACGTGAACGTTCCCTCGTAGAGATAACCACAGGCGCTCCTTAGCTGGGTAGTCTGTTAAGTAGATCGATTTTCGGATCAATCTATTGATCCCGTAGTCGATATGCCCGCCACTGCAACCTAAATTCTCACGAGAGTATTTAGGTTGCAGTGGCGGGCATATCGACCACGGGATCAATAGATCGATTCGAAAATCGATCTACTTAACAGACTACCCAGCTAAAGAGCGCCTGTGAGATAAACACACCCGCGATCGAACGATCAAGACCGCGATGATCATGTAAATGCTGGCTATCGACAGTCCGTATTTTACCATCGTTCGTAATATTGATGGCGAGGGAATATCACTAATCCATGTTGGAGGCCAGTTACCCCGGGATAAATCAGAATTCAGGGGTCGGAAGAAGCAAATTAGCTAATCTGTAATTGTAGACCCGTGTTCGTCGAAACTTGATGAGCGAAAACGTTTACGTAGACTTGGTTTTTTTTCATAACTACTTTGTACATGTCATATTTAAATTATGAAATTTAATATTGCAATCATACTATTAATACCGGTATTGTAAAAGGCTTGTAAATTCGAATCTGCATCTGAAGTTATAGGATCTGAAATCTGAGATCTGAGGATCTGAATCTGAGGATCTGAGGATCTGAATCTGAGGATCTGAAAAGTCAACTCTAAAAGTCAACTTTTCAGATCCTCAGATTCAGATCCTCAGATCCTCAGATTCAGATCCTCAGATCTCAGATTTCAGATCCTATAACTTCAGATGCAGATTCGAATTTACAAGCCTTTTACAATACCGGTATTAATAGTATGATTGCAATATTAAATTTCATAATTTAAATATGACATGTACAAAGTAGTTATGAAAAAAAACCAAGTCTACGTAAACGTTTTCGCTCATCAAGTTTCGACGAACACGGGTCTACAATTACAGATTAGCTAATTTGCTTCTTCCGACCCCTGAATTCTGATTTATCCCGGGGTAACTGGCCTCCAACATGGATTAGTGATATTCCCTCGCCATCAATATTACGAACGATGGTAAAATACGGACTGTCGATAGCCAGCATTTACATGATCATCGCGGTCTTGATCGTTCGATCGCGGGTGTGTTTATCTCACAGGCGCTCTTTAGCTGGGTAGTCTGTTAAGTAGATCGATTTTCGAATCGATCTATTGATCCCGTGGTCGATATGCCTGCCACTGCACCTAAATACTCTCGTGAGAATTTAGGTTGCAGTGGCGGGCATATCGACTACGGGATCAATAGATTGATCCGAAAATCGATCTACTTAACAGACTACCCAGCTAAGGAGCGCCTGTGGTTATCTCTACGAGGGAACGTTCACGTGATGACATAACAAGTGGAGTCATTGCGCACCCTGTCTTCGACTGATGACGTTATGATTCTGAGATCAAAGTTTTTAAGTTCAAGATTAAAGATAGAAATAAAATAATTTCTAAAGCCTCTTCAAATCTAAATTATATTTTATTTATCAGTATATTACATCAAACTTTGAAAATTGTGAAATTTTAATTCCGAATCTGCGTCTGAAGTTATAGGATTGAGGTCTGAGATCTATGGAAGACCGGTCACGACATGCGACATGCGACCTGCGACTTCAAAACTGCGACCTGCGTCCTGCGAGTTTGAAACATACGACCTGCGACTTCGGCATTGAGACCAAGGTGTAGGCCTAACCTGCGACTTCACAACAGCGACCTGCGTCCTGCGTGTTTGTCAAACTGCGATATCAGTCTTGATTTGTTCGCACCATTGCTCTGAACACGAGCCTGAAAAACACGAGGGACACCATTGCACTATATTGAAACAGCCGGTTTAACCGCATTCTCGCGACCAGAGCATTATTTTCGCACCGCTGGCCTACGCAAAAATCGGCCAGCGAAAGAATTCAACCAGCGATAGAAGTGCATGAAGCTGTGACGGTAGAGAATTCCACAAACGAAGAGCACAAATTTATTTTCCTTCTTACGAAAGGCAAACCGATCTAAAATAATGCAAAAAATCAGTGTTTAATAGTTTCTGGAACTTTTCTGCCTACATGATCTAAAATATTATATACACACAAAAATAATATGTACATATTATAGTATGTACATATTAGGCTTAAAGACTGAAAATAGGATTGTAGGAGGGTTTAATTATGTCCTGTTTTACAGTTGTAACTCGCGTTATCTATAAAGAACTTGAGTCGGTCTCTGGCTATTCTGGTTAGCAAATATGTTTTTGTTTTATGAACACTGATTTGTGCTGACCCTCCAGTAGCCTTCCCACTGTAAACAGTTTGCTTATTGTACAACTTGGATACTTTGTTGTCCTCTCGAAAGTGTTCAGTTTTGTACTTTGTCCAATTTTGGAATGTACCATACCACACTCTCTGCTAGTGTGAGTTGAGTATAATAAAGATTGATTGGTTTGCACTTCTGTCAATATCAGTATTATTTTAACTGCTTTACTTTGCATATGTTATTTGTGTAGACAAATGTAGTCCGAAGTTAACCAGTAAGAATATTTTTATTTTTCCAACAATTTACTGAACAAAAGTTGGATCAATTCGATTTTTTGACGAAAAGTAAAAATGAAATTAGACGAAAAGATGGCAACATCCGATGATCAATCACTAGAGAATTGGAACAAAACTGGAAATGTTAGAAGATGAACGACAATAACTGAAAATTCTAATGTTTGCAAGGACACTGACTCAGTTATGATACAGGGGGGACAACTGATGACATACCACAGTGAAATGAGGATAAATACCAGAGATTTCTAAAAATCAAAAAGTTTGTCGATAACATAAGGAAAGAAGCGAGGTAAGGCAGACGAAGAATATCTAAAATAATTTGAAATTATAATATAAACATATAAATGCCTATCACGTAGCATATTATTTTCCATGCATTAACACGGACTGTCAACATTTCCGTCATAAAATTATCTCTCCAGATGAAAATGAGTGAACTGGTGTGTACATGAATTGAGTTTTGCCAGACTTGGTGAACGATTTACCAAAGCGAAAGCAATGGCTTATTAATTGATCGATGTTGAACGTTAAATCTCCTTTCCACGTTTTACCCTTTGAGCGCTGTTATTTTCTCCCACCAAAATTTTAGTGCAAAATTTTACCAATTGTATGATTTTTCTGTAATTTTTTGATAATTTTGGACCAAATCGACATCACATTTCATTGGCTACAGGTTTTTCCCAATTTTTTTTGCAAAAATTGGAGAAAAATTGACAGGGTTTATTATATAAAGGGGACAAAAATAGACTTTGGCGCTCAAAGGATTAAAGTTCACGCAAGACGCCTCCAATCTAATACTGAGGAAAACACCATGAAACGTTACGTGTTGTTGTCGCATGTCGCAGTTGTGAAGTCGCAGGTCGCAGTTGACAAACACGCAGGTCGCTGTTGTGAAGTCGCAGGTTACACGTAGGTCTAAATGCCGAAGTCGCAGGTCGCATGTTTCAAACTCGCGGGACGCAGGTCGCAGTTTTGAAGTCGCAGGTCGCATGTCGCATGTCGTGACCGGTCTTCCATAGAGATCTGAGGATCTGAATCTGAGGATCTGAGGATCTGAATCTGAGGATCTGAAAAGTCAACTCTACCGATTTTTTGCCTATGTGTTCACTGAAAACAATGATCCTAATCTGCATGAGCTTAATTATCCATGTTTTGGACAATTATCACACGTTAATATATGTCCGGACAGTATTAAGAAAGTCATCGCTTCTCTAGACTTGAACAAAGCGAGTGGCCCGGACGGTATCTCCGCCTGCATCATGACCACTGTACCGATGTTCTTGTTGTTCCCCTCCAAATTTTATTCCAAAATCAATTTGTCTTGGTCAGTTTCCTTCTCAGTTTGAACAGGCCAATGTTGTCCCCGTGTTTAAATCTGGTGGTCAATCAGCAGTTGAAAATTACCGCCCAATCTCCTTGTTGCCTGTTTTTGCTAAGATCTTCGAGGCAGTTATTGCTCCTCATATCTATCAACATATTAAACCAAATATTTCCATCGACCAGCACGGATTTGTTAAAAACAGATCCACTACAACTAACTTAGTGGATTATCCAGATTTCATCTCTGTTTCACTGAACAATAAACAACAGGTAGATTCAATTTACACGGACTTCAGCAAGGCTTTTGACAGTGTCTGTCACACACTTCTCCTGTACAAAGCCGCCAAATTCGGTATATGTGGTAACCTGCATAGTTGGCTGGCTTCTTATCTTCATCTTAGACGACAGAGGGTAGTGTTTGGTAGTTGCTCGTCAAAATGGTACACTGCTTCGTCAGGTGTGCCCCAGGGTTCATTTTTGGGGCCACTACTTTTTGTTATGTTTATTAAGATATTTCACTGTTAGACATTTCTGCAAAGCTCAGCTTGTATGCCGACGATGCCAAGATCTATCGCACCATTACATCCCTCGCTGACTGTCCATGTTACAGCAAGATCTTGAAAATTTGCTCAATGGTGTAACAACTGGAAGCTGTCACCTAATATCAGTAAATGTAAATTTATCAGTTTTACACTTAAGAAAAGAATCATTTCCTCTCTTGATCACTCCATCATGGTACTCCTCTTCAACGGGTCTCTATCGTCAAGGATTTGGGCATTTACCTTACTTCCAACCTTAATTATTCTTTTCACATCAGTAGTAAGATTATATTGACCTCTAGGACAAAATAAGAATTTTACACCATTTTATTCATTTATCTAAAGGGAGCGAAGGAAAATTTAACCATCCATGTAACTAAAGTGTGACCCTGACCTATATACGAACTCACGCACGCGCAACAGGGGTTTGACGCAGCAGTGCATTGTCCTGAACTAAGCGGGGAAATTCCCTGCTGAGTCACACACAACATGTTTATACATGTACGGGAAATTCCGTGTGAGTCATCACCATCAAACTAGCCTATATAAAGGAGCTTTTACCCCCCGTTGTCAGTCAGTCGCGGAGTCTAGCTGATGTGAATTTTTTCCTACTGCATGACTGAGGTCTGAACTCGGAGTTCCTATCGGTGCGAACTTGTTCACCTGATAGATAAAATTTTAGTAATTTCCTCTGAACTTAAAATGTGACGGAAGACCATTACTTCAAATAATATGAGACGTTTCAGATGAATGGTACTGATATCTAAAGTGTTCACTCTTTTATCTCTACGTACAAATGTAGTTCCTAAATCGTTCTCTATTCTATCCCACCAAAAAAACATTCAATACTCATTTCATTGCGATCTTTATCAATACTTATGATAATATCACAAGTTGTTCTGTTATCTGTTTTCATAGCATAATATCCAACCAAATCGTCAAATTCATCTCCAGTAGCTAACTTTACACATCTAATGAGAACTGTACCATGTTGAAGTATTTTCATATTATCAGTCATCTGTTGATTTACAGTCTGTAAAGTTAATTCAGCTGCCTCATCACCGACACTTTTAAGACCCAGTTTCTTTAAAGTTGTGTCCCAAATAATCTAACTGGAACTCCGCTAGCTGTATACGAGCAATAATTCTCCCCCTCGTTTATCCACCTTCTTATGTATTATCTGCCTTCATTATTGTATTAAGAGGACTAATTTTAAGATGAATTGGTATACCAAGAAGTGCAATGTATGGATTCGTAGGAGTAAGCCAACTACGAAAATCTAACAACTTGTACTTGTTAACATTGCTATCAAAATAAATAACATTTGGAGTTCCTGGCAGTTCAGTAACTCCACCACTAATTTCACTATCCAATATATCTAAGATGTTACGCGGCACATTATAAGGCATGAATTTCTGACTAGCCGAATCCCATGTCAGAGCAAAAGGAGTAGAATCATTCGAAGCCTTTGTGGCGTCAATTACAGTTTCATCAATGTCTTTAAGTTCGGAAAATTCTACAGCATGTTCGTGGGGTGGCGCCGCGGCATTGGCTAAAACGAAATATTTTTCGCGGTCTTTATAACGAAGGACGTAATCCTTATTATGATTAGCAGCCATCTTAGTATTATTGTTAACTTTAACATCACTCAGATCTTCAAGCTCAAGATTTTGCATACGAATTGTACCTAGACCGAAGCCACTTGGATCAGACATACTCCGTAGGGACCTATATACAGTGAAAATTAAAATAATACCTTGTAATATACACAACCATGGCTTCAGCAATAGGAATGACAGTTCTCGGTGCTGTATTAAATGCAACGGCATTTACAGGAGGAAATATTATCGGACAAAAGCTTTCTGGTAATGGTGACGCTCTTTTGAAGAAAAGGTCCGACATGATAAAGCATTAGAAAAATTTGAACATGATCGCAACGTCTGGTCAGAAAAAAGATTATTACAGGCTGACTGGGAAAGAGAAAATCAAGCAAAGGATGCACATGCTGCGGCAGAATTAAGAGATACAGATGCAGAAATCCTGGAAGAAGCAGAAGCGGTGCAAAGCAACTCTACGTCAAGTCCAGCGCAAGCGTTAGCGCAATTCTCAGATTATTATCAACCCAGTCCTGAGCAAAAGAAATATGAGATGATCTATATTGCTGGAGGATTGGTCGTGGGATGGTTTATCTTCCGATAGGGTTACACCGGCCCCGCTTCGGAACGACTACAGCAATTCAATACAAAAGCTAATTGGCCAGTTATTGAAATCGATCATGTTCCCATCCTGATCTGTTATCCAGATACGCATTGAATTCATGTAATCTCCCCCTTTTCTCAATGGCATAGAAATTGCTCCGTTTTTAAAATCGTAAGTAACCTTTTCACTTATTTCTCTCGTATCCCGGATGGGAAGTATTTGTAAACAGTTCGATACTTTCCCCTGTATGTATTCACCCGAACCAAATGAAACATAATTTCCAGTAACATCGACTACATCTGAATGAACTATATATTTAGTGACTGTTAAGAAATCCACTTTCTTCGGACTAATAGTACTTTTTATAACTGGGTTGTCCTCAGGTTTATCTGAAAAACCAACTACGTTGGCAAAGCTACCTGTAGCATTGAAATAAACTTTAACATCTTTAGCCAAAGTTAGAAGAACGTGGTTTGTCGGCAGATGTTTTTCAAAATTAATTTTTTGCTTCAACCCGATTGCTTTGTTTAACGTATCGATATTGTAGTTACCTGGACGTATTGATTTAGTCTTCTTTGGTTGGTCACCTTCTTGATATTTTAGTACATTATTTGTCGATGTTATGTTATGCCATGAATTGTACAGTCCACACTCTAGCAGTCTTATCTTCGTAAACTGTGTCGTGTCAATACAAGGGTAAAAATTAACAGTAACAGGTTCACCTGTTTGACTTTCAATCCAAATGATCATTGTTGTGCGCTGTATATATTACTAAGTATAATTTTTTGATGAATAATATTCCGAAGGTGCCCATTACGAAGTATAAGGTTCAGCAGGAATAATATTTTTCTGTTCAAGGAGATCTTTGGTTGCTACCGCGGCAGCAGTCGCACCGCCTAATTTTGCCAATCGAGTCAAATTTGGTCGACTTGGATCGCCAACCTCTATTTTCAGAAATTTGCTGGAGATCATAAGATATCCCATCGCAAGTCCTGCGATTACAATACCATCGTACATTGTGTTTACAACTGTTTTAGTATCCATGATTGCTGACTAGTATATAAAAATAAAAAATAAAATAATTACGGAGTTAATCCATCTCATACAATGTAGAGGAGCTGGGTTCCCTACCCCCCGGAGCCGCTTTCTGAGGAGGATCTTTCCGGGGAGGACAAATATGCCGAGCACGCCCCCAATATAACCCTAATGCAGTCAATGAAACTCCCACAATTCCTAAAACAAGATAACATTTATTATACCAGCGTGAGTTATCACACTGTTCTTTCATTGTAGGCGGTAGGTCTGCTTCAGTCGCTACCGCATCGCTCCCCCCATTCCCCTCCATTGCTTTTAGTTTCTTCTCCCTGTTTTGCCTGTTCCATTCCGCTAGTCGCTTCCCTGAAGCAACTCTCCCTGGATGCTTCGGCGGTAACGTCACTTTCTCTATGTTGCGCTGTGTCGGAGTCGTTTCCGTTTGCGGTGTGGGCCCCGTCGTCGTTTCCGTTTGCTGAGTCGGCGAAGTTGAATCCATTTATTTCAGGTACTATATTAAACCCGATTTTTTTAAAATTTAAATGTTTACCCGTAATTAAACCGGTGGAAATTAGAGCAATCACGGGCCCCCACGTGTACGCTATCCGTCCTGATAATCGTTTTATTTCACTGTTTAGAATAAAATCCTTTTTAAGATCAGTGGCATAGTTATCTCGGTCATCGATTGGAACTACCTGACTTATTGCACGGGCTCCTAGATCTATGAAACTTTGAGTGATGGTATCACTTATAAGAGAACTGTATTTCGCTTCATATATTTTGAAGGCTTTATCCACCGTTTCATCTTTCCATTTTTCTACATCCACAACTGTAATCTCCTTACCAAAAAATAACTTGCTTTGACCACTTGTGATGACACAGAGTATTTTTTCACGTTTCGTCTCTATTATGGATCGATTATTGTCCGACGCTGCGGTTGGCCCTTCCGTTCCGATAGGGGAACCGTTCCGGTAGGGCGCTGTCGTATTTGCCGCTGCCGATGACTTTATTAAATTCTCCATTGTTTGCAGTATGTTATCTATTCTTAGTAAAAAATAAAAATTCGTTTAAACCTGAATCCGAAATAAAGTATTAACATAGTCTGGAATGTTAGTACCCCTAACGTACCGACAGGGATTCCGGGAAAATTCTCCTCCATTTAAATCTATATGTATATAGAAACACAAATAATGAGTACAGACCTATTCCCAGTTGCTTTTCAATTGAATAAGACGAGCGTACCGACAGTACAACATGCTGATATTCCTTCCAAACCGGACGGGGAATAAAACCTATTCTTCATGGACTTAGAAATACCCTACCGGACAGATGTAAGTTGACCACTTCACGCGGAAATACCCATGTTTATATAGATCAATTAGCGGTAACGTCCGCGTGAACCAATATGTAAACACGAGAGATTACAAGATACCGCGGAACAATTACCTGCGTGATAAAATCGTGTATAGGTTTGGTGGAACACGCCCTCAACGTTCATACCGTTGTCATTCTAAATCTACCCGGAAGATATGGCCCTGCATTTTTACGAACACATTTCGCTCCTTTTCATTTTGTTATTGAAGTGTTTTTAATGTTATGAAGTTTGTTGGTATTCTGTACTTCTTAAATGTAAGATCCGTCCATGCCATGGGCGATAGTTTAACCCAGCAGGCTACGTGGGACCATTTTTACCCTGCGTACGCGGTGGTGCGGCATGCGTAGGCCATGTACCGGACTTGATCACATTGCACGCGTGTTGCATTTATGTCAGATAAGAGTGCCTAAGAATTCTATCTTCGACTGGTACGTCTGAACTCGCGAGTCTTTTGTCGCAAGTCCCAATCAGCGACTGTCTCAAAGTATATCTGCGTCTGTCTCCGATAATATCTTTGTTCAGATGAATTTACCTCTACGATCATCGCAGCTAAAGTTTACGACATGTCATCAATTGCGAAGAGTGCACATCTTGAGCAGTTTTGGCAGGGTACGTGTGATCAAAGAAATAAAATACATGAACGTAACAAGCTTGTTTTCTTATTGTCTGTATTATTTCACGCAGAGGGACGACTGTCTTTGGATTTTGACGGTTGAGTGTTAAGTAACGTGTTATTTTAACATGGATGATTTTCCGACCTTAGTTATCGAATATTATTAAAGTGGCACAGTTCGGAAAAATTTACTTACGTCGCAAAAAGCTTGTCATTTTTCCAACAGACAATCTCTTCCAACATTGTTATCAATGTAGTGAATGTACAAACCCATGCCTTTACTTACTTTCAAGTGGGGTGAATTAACCAATCATAGTGTCGCATTATCTTTTCTAAAACCAAAAAAGCCTCTGCCGACTTTGACATCGATTTATTTCATTTACAGCTTTATGGGCCTTTTTCATTTGATATCGGGACACGTTTTTAAATGTCGAATTATCTATTCTGACTTTATCAATGTATTTAATTTACAAGCCCATGGGCCTTCATGTTTGCAATTTTGGTATCAATTAACCTATGTCGCAATTTTTTGGAAGAAAAATCGCATCCAACTTTGTTGTTGACGTATTTTATTTACACATCCATACGCCGTTTTCCGATATCCACCGGGACTAATGTACCGACGTTGTAATCACTTTTTCTGAGTCGAATTCCCTTCCGACATTGCCATCACTGCATTTATTTCTAAAAACACGGTGCTCTGTACATTTTCAGTATCATAACAAATGTTCCGATGTCGTGCCATATATTATTCTGAACCTGAAATCTTTTCCGACTTGACATTGCGAGGAATTAACGAAACTGTACAAGAGTTCATCTACTTTCGTAGGGATAATGGAGATGACATGTAATGGGTAACCGAACTAATAATCGAATAAATTTTTTTCATGAGGTATTTGATAAAAATTCTCACATAATATTAGATATAATATACGATAAATTACCAAGTTTTCACATGCAAACAGACCAATGGTTGCAAAACTGAACAACACGTAATTGTCAACGCATACAAAGGTTAGGCTCAGCCAACCGGCCGATGATGACTCGGACCGGACAAGATACATGGTACATGAACGCATCAGAACACTTTATTAGTTCATGATCCCATCAGGAATGCAGTCTTGTGGAACTTTTTATTAAAATGCTTGCTTTTCTTACTACCGTCATCTTCAAAGTTCCTGCTTTCCCGAGATGTCCAAGTTCTGGCTCTCCAATTTCACCCATGTCTGTGCAATATGGATCAGAATTGACCTTCATATTTCGAAGATTTGACTTTATAGAAAAATCCTTAACAATTTCATTTGCAGATTCGACAACGGGATGACTGTAACTTGAGTAAACTGATTTAATTATCGAATTAATTGCTGTTTCGGTACGTACTGTTTGCGAGAGTAAGGCACAGAATTTGAAACGTCATTTCTACTGTTTGATATACGCATGCGTATTTGATTCATACGGGTTGCAACATCACCGTGTACGTGTTGACATGGCCTGGCCTTCCCACAAGCGGTCAGGAAGGTCTCTGCCCACGCCCGGGGTCTCTGCTGACTGATTCAGCCTAGTAAAACATTGTTTGGTCAGATCGAAAGATGGAACCATAAAAAGAGTGACAAGTGACTACTGCACCACGTCGAGGAGGCAGACTGTGTCTACAGTTTCTCGCGAACCACCGTCACGGTACGGTCGATACGGTCGCCACTGTGTAAATATGCTTCCCCCCACCGAGCCACCACTGGCCAAATGCTCGAGGGCGAGTGCGAAAGCACGGGTTAAATTTTTAGATGCACTGACAAACAGCTGAAGCGGCTACGGGCAGTCTGCGTCGATTTAGGGCCCAGCGAGGTTTTTAATCGAGTGGTACTGGCATGAAGTTGAATCATTGACCCTCGAGAAAACGAAGGTCTGTTGAATATGCCAGTGCAGTGTCACTTATGCAAGCATGGCTTGTTTGCTACCCCAGCCATTTCCCTCGTCTCAGTGAAGTCTTATTGAAATCCTGAGCAAGCATTTCGGGCGTTAAATGTGATTTTGATGACTATTCAATCAAAAGTTTAAATCCATTTCTGATCGGAGTTTATAGGAGACGAACTAGAGTAATTCAAAGTGGCGTATATAACGGCAGTTCCGTGTGATGATCAACTTCGCTAGCCAGCGGTGTTTCCTCGGGCAAGGACCCGGGCAAGTCCCTCGGAACATCCATATAATGAAACGTTTACCTACCAACACCATGCGGACCCAATGATTTGTAATGTGAACCGGGCCGTTGTCCTTCCATTATTCAATGGAGGTAACAAATCACTGAGAGCCGTTAGCATTCGTTGATAATCTAGAATCCTTCAGGTCAAATAGGTATTTTTCGGAAACAAAGAAAAACTGCAGTCTCCATCATCAATGGTCATGGTCTCATTTTAATACGACGCGTCGACGCGATGAAATGGCCATGCAAGACCAGACTGAGGGGCAAGACAGTCAGTTGCCGATCTTCTGCAGTGGAGGATGATATAGAAGTGGGCAAAACATATAGCGTGCAGATACCTCGCCTTTCAATATGAAAAATGTAACAATATAAAACGGGGAGAGGATTGCAGAAACGCTGTCAGGCACGCAGTGAACACAACCAGAACGATGTACGTGGTCTGGACGCTCGACCGAACGTACACAGTACATGCAGTGGGTGCATACGGCGATGATGGGTGATAAAAACCAATCACACGATAGTTTGTAGAGCTGTACTTATCATATCGATATATGTATATTTCCGAAACATTGTGACGCTACCAGAGTTAGGCAAACGCATTTTTTTATTAATTTATTCATTCTATACGTCAAGTTCTGTTATTGTGTCGACATCGCCCTTCCAACGTGCACTCTATGGAGATGTCATCAGTCTTGATAATACCGTACTTGTCACGTGCATAGCAGAAAATGCCAATGTTTTTGTTTTGAAAGTTTGTTTACAAACAGCTTTTCTAAGCAGCCGCAAAGTATCAAACGTGTTTGTGTGCCGGGATTGGTAAGAGGCTTACTTAAATTCCTACAAAGAGTACTTCCACGTAGTATGGGTTATTTGCTTTAGTTTTACGAGAAAAAAATGACAATTTTGTTTCATATTGCAACTTTAAAGCCTTATGTCTGATAAAATATTGTCTTTAATACATAACTCCTGTAAAACCATGGAAATATGTACGAAACCACGTCTATTAGCATTTTATTTGACCTGTTATGAGCTGGCAATGAAGCGATGTGACTGATTGAGTGGAAGGACGGACGCGTACGTGAAACGCCCGTGTAACTTTTGGCGAACTCTATCCCTGAACAACGGTAGTTTTGCGTTCTTTCAAGGACGAATCGCGGACAGTCGAGACTCGTTCAGAATGGCGTGTGTCTGTGTGATTGTCTAGATCAGTTTCTATTTTGTGTTCAATTTTACGGCTGCAATATTATTTTTTAAAAACTAACGAAACACAAAACAGTGAATTTTGGTGTACGGCAATAATGCAATGACCCGGATGAAATCATACCTTGATAAAATAATGCCGTTAACATCTTTTTAGATTTCTTGAACGTCACGAAAACGGGTACAAATGATCGTGCATACAAAGATCAGTATAGCAGTTTCTACGTTCGGTTCGTCGTATTAAAATCATAAAACCCGGTCAAAACAATCACTGATGCCAACAACAAAAATGCATGTGGCGAAGGACCAGTTGTTTCGTCCCGTAATGCTCAGAGAAGGAATAATTCTCAGGCCTTCAGGATAATTTCTTGTGCCGTACAATTATTCAGTGACAGATTAGTAACACTTCTATTTTGTCTATGGAGAAATTTACATCATTACATCACAGCGGCCACTGCCTGTGGCAAAGTGTGGGGACGGTAATATTTGCTCAATAAACACTGAAAGACACTTCCAGGTATAATCTGTTTGTCAAATTCTAAAGTAGTTAATCAGCAGTTGATAGTTCGTTGCTGATTAAAGTCTGGTTTATATTTCCAACTTCACCTCTCAACCTACAAAACGATCACAGCGCGTTGTGCCATTTTGTACACAGTTGCTTTGTGGCGGTCTGACGCAAGTTCCGTGAATTGCCTCGGAAGAAATTCCATTGAGGGAATCTCAAGTTCTAAATGAGGAGTAATTGTAATGTCTCTAAAAATGAAGATCAAAAAATTAATAACAAGCATTACCGCGCAGAGGAGTTTGGCAGCGATGGTGAAAGTTCAGAAATACCCCAACCACTCATGAACCTCCATGCTCCAACCATGAAGGGCGGTTGTCATGCCAACGGCGTTGAAGTGTTGTCAGAAGGGGTCAATAAACTTCCAGGGAATGCGGGCAAAGTGGCAAAGGCATTCACTTGACTGTTGGTTCACTCTAAAGAAACTCATGTTACAAGTTGCGGTACTGAAAGTTATTACTGTGATTATCAAAGAAAGCAAACAGAATGCCATACCACCAGCATATCAAGGGCATCAAGTGTTGTTGACACTGGCCAAATCCCACTGAAACCAGGGACGGTGTAAAGTAGTCCTCTTTAGGGAATACATTTGGTCGTGCCCACGTTTGGTGGTATTTGAGCCGGCGTAATTTAAGGCCCTGTGCTGTTTTATATCATGATTTCTTGTTATTTTACATATGTAAAGCTCAAGAGGGGACAATATGACCTCTACCGTACTCGCTATAATCAGCGGAGACATGGGAGCAATTTCTCTGCCTTGATTATAAACTTTTTTTGTAAAACGTCATGAGCAACTTTCAAAGCTTACGGACAGTTTTTAAAGGTTTACAGTAAATCACCACACACTTTCGGGGATTTGCCGAACAGTTTGGCTTTGTATGATTTTTAAAAACCGTGTTACCGGTACACGGGACCCATCTCAACGGATGATTTCGATCTCTGTCACAGAGAGGTTTACATGATACAAGTGCACATAGTCAGCACATAGTCCTGGATGGTTAATGTTATTGGAAAATACAAGTGCCAGAGAAGTAACTCGCGATTTTTTCCTTGCTGATTTCCTGACATTGACAATGACTAATTAGAATAAGATTCTTTTGACGTCTACAAAATATTCACTTGTCCTAAACTGTTCCTGTTTGGAAAAAAATGACCTTCACGTGTTTATTTTCAGTCCTGGTGAGGTAAAAACATTTTTAACATTTATCTGTGTCGTACAGAAAACCTTTAAGAAAGGTGTCCCGTACAAAAGAATTTTATTCTCAACATTGTGAGCAGGTCACGTCTTTTTTACCTATAATAAACATCCGATAAATGATCTTATGAAAAAATAAGTTGGGTGAATGGCAGGCCTGTTAGAATGAAAAGGTTAATATACAATGTTGGACGTCAACACTAGCCATCCAGCAATCCGTTCACTGTCTTTTAGTTTTGTGGTTAAAACCTCGAAACCAAGTGTAAAGAAAACTGAACTTCTCTTACACATGTCTGATAGTTGCTTAGTAACAATGACTAAATCAGTGTACGTGAATATATTAAAGCGAAAGTGCATTGAACCCACATGCCGTATTTTCAATGTGTTCAACGTCAAAAGAAAATTGGCAATCTTCAACGCTGGAAACTACAAGTACTAGTAACTGAAAACTCGTCAGTAATTCTGTACTTCAAGCCTTGACATAAGGCATGTCAAGTTAGAATTTTGATGGTGACCGGGACGTCTCGCATAATTTTACAGGAGAAATACCGTCACTTTAGTCAATGGCGTAAGACAAATGAAAACGTAACTCTGGTAACCCGACGCCTCGATGAATATCAAGAGACCCAAAAGGCCTATTTTATTCGAAATCATGGCCTTAACTTTTAAGGTTGCAGCTTCATATTATTTCAGAAATGTATTAACGGTTGCAGCAACGGTCAGGTTATGTGGTCGGACTCGTATCAGGATCATTACGTCACGCATTGACATGACGCATGGGTTAAACTGCGACAATAATAAATGGGGTTTGAGCCTGTGAATCGTAAAAGAATTATTTCTCATAAAACATAACAGCAAAGTAAACAGAGAAATAAAGTTTTAACAAATTTTTACTCGATATAATGATAAAAGTAGTATAATCATACTGCTTTCTGTAACATTTGTTGTTGTGAAATACCGGTAGTTACAAACACCAAAAAAATGTTCCGATCGAACGTAAAAGTGGATGTCTTTCAGTGTTGAGAGCATGATATCGGTTTTTCGTTTTGCTTTCATTTGCCATGTTATATCACATCAGCGTGAAGAAAAAAGTCAACTACAAAAACAGCAGCTGACGTTACAGTGTGAAGGTGATACGGAAACGACAGAAGTTTCGTCGTATGACTTGACCTGCTATTGCCACACTTTTCTTCAGTTATACTTCTAAGGGGGAAGGGGTTCAAGTAACGAGTGATACAAAGCCAAACACTTTAGACTAGATTGAAAAGACGTTATGTTGTCCAAAAGTGCAAAATGTTGATAGATGCCGGGAGATTAGAAAAATATAAATGCTGCCCGAACGCGTGTACCGCGGTAATCAGTTTCAGATCACACTGGTACCGGTCAGACGGTGATAAATCATACCTGTGAGTAAACCTTAGAAAATGAAATGAAAATATTTTTTTCCGATAACTATGCCTCAATGTACCGTAATTCAACCTCACAGCACTAAACTTTGTTTTCTCTGCTGAAAGCGGAAGTAATGTAACTAAGAATGATTTCAATTGTGTCACGCAATTAACACGATTGGAACTAATTTGGGATAATTGGATTTTAATATTTTTCAAATTTCTCAAAAGTGTTAGGTGCCGTTTAACTGAATGTTGCAATATTGCAAATTACTCGTAAAAACAAGTATGTAATGTAAAAAGAAAGACAGATTAGATTACATTTGTAGCTTAAATCGGCATTAGTTCACCGTCCAATTATCCCAAATTAGTTCCAATCATGTTCCTGAGGGTTGTTTCACGGCATACAGGACCGCCTGTGACAAAGAAAAGGCCACTTCGCTATGTCATAGGAGCAGCCCGGCGCGACTGTGATGACTACTGTCACACATGTCCGACCTACCTAATTCAGTACCTCATTTCTGTGTGATCACAAAACACACTTTGTTATTCGCCTAATTGATGTTGTCTGAGAAAACGGCACTTGCGCTTTGCAGATACCGATTTCATATGATTTGTATTGCAATAGGGCGAAAATCGTTTGTATCAATGAAAGACAGTAAAGATTCATAAAAATCGTCGAGTGCGTTAAAGCTTACGGTATCGGGAAATAAACTGGCACCCAGTAACGGTAGTGTGATGTGAATTTCCGCGGAAGATTCGTTCAATAGCTGTGGCCTTATATACCCCCAAAAATTAGTGGAAATTATACGGCTATTAGAGAGTTGGCTCATACCGAGGGCACGTCCAGCTGTTTTTTTCTAACATAAGAGTAAACCTTCTTTCGAGCATGTTACTGTAAATGCGGCCAGGGAGAAATTAGTGCATTGACCTTTTAACTTGCTGCGGTAATTTCTGCATATTGTTATCTGCCGACTTGCTTTCATTCCAATAGGTTTTCAATAAACGATATAATGAGAAACAAGTTTAGACTATGTTGAAGACGTGTATATGTTGTTCAATATTGAAAAATGTCCATGGGCGATGGGAGATTCAATGGTTCTCTAAATGTGAACTTCCGCGGTAATCAGTTTTAGGTCAGAGTCACACCCGTATGGGCCATGGGCCGTTTGTGAAATAACCGGTATATCAAGTACGTCTTATACCGAGATAGATCAATACTTTAAAATTCATGAGAGTCAATCTTGTTTACGCCTACATAAAATATGTCAATCCAAGGGGGAAGCAGTTGAAGCAACGAGTGATACAAAGCCAAACACTTTGAATTAGATTGAAAAGACTTTATTTGTCCAAACGTGCAAAATTTTGATACACGCCAGGAGATTAGAAATGTACCGTAAATGCTGCCTCGAACGCGTGTACCGCGGTAATTAGTTTCAGATCACACTGGTACCGGTCAGACTGTGATAAATCATACCTGTAAGTAAACCTTAGAAATGAAATGAAAATACGACTCCAATAATTCAATCTCCCAGCACTAAACTTTGTTTTCTCTGCTGAAAGCGTAAGTAATGATGTAACTGAGGGTGATTTCAATTGTGTCACGCAATCCCATGTTACTATGATCAAATGGAGTGTTCTTTCACGGCATACAGGACTGCCTATGACATGGTAGAAAAGGCCACTTCGCTATGTCATAGGAGCAATCCGGCGCGACTGTGATGACGACTGTCACACATGTCTGACCGACCTAATACAGTACCTCATTTCTGTGTGATCACAAAACACACTTTGTTATATTCGCTTATGTTGTCTTAGAAATGGCACTTGCGCTATGTAGATGTCGATTTCATAATTATGATTTGTATTGCAATAGGGCGAAAATCGTTTGTATAAATGGAAGACAGTAAAGATTCAAAAAATAGGTGGTTAAAGCTTACGGCATCCGGAAATAAACTGGCACCCAGCTACGGTAGTGTGAAGTGAATTTCCGCGGAAGATGTTCAATAGCTGCCATATTTACGCCGGGCCTTATATACCAAAAACAAATTTTAGTGGAAATTATACGGCTATAATAGAGAGATGGCTCATACCGATACCGAGGAACATCCAGCTGTATTTCTTAACGTAATAGTAAACCTTCTCTCGAGCGTGTTACTGTAAGTGTGGCGAGAGAGAAAGTGCACTGAACTTTTAACTTGCTGCGGTAATTTCAGCATGGTATCTGCCGACTTGCTTTTATTTATTCCATTAGGTTTTCAATAAACGACATAATGAGAGACAAGTTTAGACTATGTTGAAGACGTAGTATGTTGTTCAATAGTGAAAAATGTCCATGGGCGATGGGAGATTCAATGGTTCTTTAAAAGTGAACTTCCGCGGTAATCAGTTTTAGGTCAGAGTCACACCCGTTATGGGCCTTGGTTGTTTGTGAAATATAGCCAGTAAGTCCTATACCGAGATGGATCATACTTTTTAAAGTCATGATAGTCAATCTTGTTCATGCCTACGTAAAAATATGTCAACCGAAGGGGGGAGCAGTTCAAGTAACGAGTGATACAAAGCCAAACACTTTAGATTAGATTGAAAAGACGTTATGTTGTCCAAAAGTGCAAAATGTTGATAGATGCCGGGAGATTAGAAAAATGTAAATGCTGCCCCGAACGCGTGTACCGCGGTAATCAGTTTCAGATCACACTGGTACCGGTCAGACCATGATAAATCATACCTGTGAGTAAACCTTAGAAAATGAAAATATGCCTCAATGTACCGTAATTCAATCTCCCGGCACTAAACTTTGTTTTCTCTGCTGAAAGCGGAAGTAATGTAACTAAGGATGATTTCAATTGTGTCACGCAATCCCATGTTACTATGATTGCTATATTGACTTGAGGGTTGTTTCACGGCATACAGGACTGCCTATGATATGGTAGAAAAGGCCACTTCGCTATGTCATAGGAGCAGTCCGGCGCGACTGTGATGACCACTGTCACACATGTCCGACCGACCTAATACCGGTACAGTACCTCATTTCTGTGTGATCACAAAACACCGTGACACTTTGGTATGTTAGCCTAATTAATGTTGTCTGAGAAAATGACACGTGGGCTATGCAGTCATCAATTTCATATGATTTTTATTGAAAAGGGGATAAAATCGTTAGTATCCATGAAAGACAGTAGAGATTCATAAAAAATCGTCGAGTGGGTTAAAGCTTATCGGGAGATAAACTGGCACCCACCTATACGGTAGTGCTTACTGATGTGAATTTCCGCGGAAGATTTGTTCAATAGCTGCCATATTTACGTTGGGGCCTTATATACCCCCCTAAAATTAGTGGAAATTATACGGCTATTAAAGAGTTGGCTTATACCGAGGGCACGTCCAGCGTCATTCTAACGTAAGAGTAAATCTTCTCTCGAGCGTGTTAAATGCGGCGAGAAAGTGCATTGACCTTTTAACTTGTTGTGGCAGTTTCTGCATATTGTTATCCGCTGACTTGCTTTTATTCCAATAGGTTTTCAATAAATGACATAATGAGAAACAAGTTTAGACTATGTTGAAGACGTATTATGTTGTTCAATAGTGAAAAATGTCCATAGGCGATGGGAGATTCAATGGTTCTCTAAACGTGAACTTCCGCGGTAATCAGTTTTAGGTCAGGGTCACATCCGTATGGGCCATGGGCCGTTTGTGAAATATATCCAGTAAGTCTTATACGGAGATGGATCAATACTTTTAAATTCATGAGAGTCAATCTTGTTTACGCCTACATAAAAATATGTTAACCCAAACCACACTTATTCAAATTGCTCCGATCTTAAGATGTTTCTCACCGTGCACTTGAAATGAAAGTGCGCGGGGTTGCGCGGGAATGTAATGAAAAGAGGTTTTTACTTATGTCACGCATAGGCCTACCGGTAAACATGTCTTTTTTCGTTCAGTGTTGAGGTTTTTTTCGAAGATTTTTTGTTTTCTGTACGACTTATGTGCAAGATGGGTATGTTTGCTGTTTGCCTTCTTGTGCTAAATATTGGTAAGACCCCTTTTTACCCGGTTGTGCAATTGTGTACCACTCTCTCACGTTGTTTACCCGTGTTGTTACTGACTGAACCTCAAAGTTACCGTATACGAAGTGTCTGTGACCGGCTACCAAAAACTATTTCACCAAAAACTCTGCCATGCTACATACAAAGGGGGGAATTAAGTTTAGTCACTATAGTTGTCGATATCGACTGCCGACCTGCAGTGACGAGCACGGTGACCTGGGAGAACAACATGTGATTTCCAACGCGTTTCGTGTTGTCCCTGGGGAAAGCAAGCATTAATTTATTAATTTATTTACGCAAGCTTGTTTATCTGCAGCAATCCGTAGCCTAGTAACAATCATCAGAAAGACTGTCACATCGCGGGGTCAATCAAGCAAGTTTCATCGCTGTTTTTAGCTATTTACCCTTCAGGACATTCGTCGACCTCAGGGAGGTTGTCTTCTGTTCCCTAAATCACGGCCCATTTCTGACACAATTTAAATGTTTGTCTACATCTACCGATTCAGATAAAATCCGATGTTGAAAACATTTCCCGTTCACGCTATGGCTAAAATAAACCTTAAAATTCGTTTCGTTCCCGATGCTATTTCACAATGTTTATCGGTAAAGATAAAATCCGATGTTCAAAACTATTCGTTATTACAACCGAAAAACTAATTGGGTCCGTATCTGACACCATTGATATTGTTTGCAGTTAATCTGAAGTTCAAATTTGATATCGTTCCGACGTTTATTTTAAGGCTAGAAAACTTAAAATCGGGTCCGTTTATAATACTATTTTACATAGTTTGTCGATACAGATAAAATTGGGAAGTTCAAATTTCTATACTGTTCCTATGTTTTTACGACAGAAATAAAAAATATCAATCGGACGCGTTGTAGGTCATCAATAAAGTCCTACATTGTACTTTCAGATCATCTCGTAACTGTTCTGTGTGGAGTGACTGACCGTGAACAATAATTTAAGTAGGTCACTAGAGTTTAAAGATTACGTAATGCGGATGTCGGAGAAAACGTACTAACATCCAGCGATTATTAGGAAATTACCCCTTCGGCCCCCAGCTATGGATGTTGAAAACTTTTCCCGTTCTTACGTTTTAATGGCTCAAAACAAGTTACAATTCGGTTCATTCCTGACACTATTTATGATTGTCGGTACAGATAAACTCCCAGGTTTCCGATTTAAAAACTGTTCCTGTTCAGACGTTTCATGGACGATCGTGTTAAAATGAAAATTGGATCCGTTACTGACAGAAATGTACAATGACCCTACAGTAGTAAAATCCGATGTTCAAAACTGTTCACGTTCCGGCGTTATTAGGCCTAAAACCGATAACTAAGGGACAGTGGTTAAATTAGGTCCGTATCTGAGACCATTCACATTGTTTGTAGGTAATCTGAAGTTCAAATTTGATATCGTTCCGACACTTCTTTTACGGCCGAAAAACTTAAAATCGGGTCCGTTCATAAAACTATTTTACATAGTTTGTTGATAGAGATACAATTTGAAGTTCAAATTTCTTACTGTGCCTATGTTTTTACAGCCAGGAAACATAAAATCGGGCGCGTTTGTAGGTTGATAAAATTCTACTTGCAAAACATCTCGGCACTGTTCTATGTGGAGTGACTGACCCTGAAATGAGTACGTCAATAGAGAGTTGAAAGGTCATGCAATGCGGACGTCGGAGGAAACGTAACATCCGTCAATTGATTCTATAGCCCTCAGCTATCATGGATTATGGGCATGCGGCAAAACACTGAA
Source organism: Ptychodera flava (assembly GCF_041260155.1). NCBI lineage: Eukaryota > Metazoa > Hemichordata > Enteropneusta > Ptychoderidae > Ptychodera > Ptychodera flava. The sequence goes on from NC_091937.1 coordinate 44,289,163, forward strand.
TTTACGTTGGGTGCGTTACCAGTTTAGCCCAGGCAAACAAAGACGGCACACGGGGAATGTTAACAATCTTATCGACGATATTTCCGATGTGCGTTGGTTGTCTACACATGGTTAGAAACCTTGGTCAATCTACGTAACTAGCCCTGCGTACGATCCTTGTGTTCCGCTACAGCTAATCGCCCCGCTCACCACAACCCTGCAAAGACCCACACGTAGGGTCGGTGACTTCAAATCCATTTTGGGACTTGACGTAAAAGCCAAATTACTGCCGAAATTCAGCGTTCTTGGGCCCAAGTCGTATCCCTGCCTACCTCAGCTACTCGATCGCTTCCAAAAATGCCAGTCTTTTATTCACTTCTCGTAAATAACCGTCGATGTCGGCAACTCTCTCGCTAGCCCTGCGTACGATTCTGTGTGGTAGGAAAACACAGCATCGTACGCAGGGCTATCTACGTAACGTGACGATGCGGTTGGAAAACAGGGCCCATGAAAATAATAGGTTGTTTCCTGTGTTGCGTTTTCTTGAACTTGCCTCGTTTCCTCCATCATTATGATGAGAGGCTTTTTATAAGGAAAGGGGGTCTAAAGAGTGAATTTCTCGGCAATTTATATCACGCAATATACCGTTTCAGAAACAAATAACCTCACACACACAGCCTATACTGTCTACATGCTACAGTCGGCGTCATCAGTTGCCGATGGAACGAAAATCTGTTACCCGCCGTCCAATAGAACTAAACGAGGTTGATTTTCTTGAAAAGTCTGAAGTTTATTTGAAAGAAATGAACAGTGTTACTATTGTTAGAAATACAATAAAACATGACAATGAACATTGCATGGCATGCACTATAGACAAAACAAAATAATTAGTCTATGTTACGTACATAGGCCTGTATGAAAAGTTCATGTTTTTTTAGCCCTGCGTACGATGCTGTGTGTTCCGCTACAGCTAATCGCCCCGCTCACCGGGTGAGCGGGGCGATTAGCTGTAGCGGAACACACAGCATCGTACGCAGGGCTAGTATTTTTTAAGTTCTACATCGGCCAATCAAGACACTTTGCAATACAACAAAGGCACTGGCGTTTCAAACCTGCACTATTCAACACACGGCCATATCCGTCATTTGATCGGGGAGGTGCAAGGTGGTTCTGAGAAATTCTCGTCTACGATGATGAACCGTAGGTGGCGCTCACACTTACTGTTCACAAGCAACGCACTGTGCTGAAGTACACGCAATGTCGTGTTTGCTCGAAGTACACGTTCATTGTTCGCGTGAAGATTATAACCCACCCGCGGTACATAATGTCCGATAACGATGTTTACCTGAATTAATTACGATAAAATACCGTCGAAATACTGCGTGAAGTGGTCAACTTACATCTGTCCGGTAGGGTATATGTAACGCCGACAGATAAATTTACTTTTCATCCTCGGGATATATTTAAAGATAACGTAATCACTCATCGAACAGCTAAAGAAAGTAATGTCTGGTTGGGCGGCCCAAAGATGAAATACTGGGACCAGCAATTAAATTTCGCCGTATGGTGCAGCACTACTGGTTGTGGTATATCATTCGCCCATCTCTTTGGTTCCGAAGGGGGGGAATTTCCGCCGCAAATACGATCATTCTGTCGTTTCATGTATACTTTACAATACGTCGGATCCTTCATGAAATGGGCGTTGCACTTCCAGACGATACCCCCACCTTCAAAGCGGGCGACAATCCGTACAATCTCGTCCAATATGAACTTCTATGTACAGAATTTGGAAATATAAGCCCAACGAAGTCCGACTTTCGATATCGAAAAGGTCAAAATAAAGGTCTTGGTTATGGATATGAATATTACACTAATCGTGGGCCCGTTAGACAGCCAAAAGCGATATACAACGGTCGGGACTTTTTCCTCTCCGCCGACGGAGGCGTTTTCTATACACATACCATTTTTGGAAAGAAAAAACATAAATTGTCTGACAAAGATAGACCACACTATTATTTCTTCCGAAATGATGGATCGGAGGGACAATACAATAGTTTCATTCCTCTGACAGGAGACTCGGGATTGACAAAGGCCGGTCTCGCTCGCCTCAACGAAAGTCTTGAAGCCTACGTATATTGCATACTTGGCGCACAAGCAATATTCGCAGTACCATTGTGGGCGATACTGGCAGTATAGAGCAAGTAAGAAAAGAATTCGGCGTTCTCCTCGAAGATGAAATTCGTAATACCGACAAAGTAATCAGTTATAGGCGATATCAAGACACAATAATGAATACTGGTGTCAAACTTGATATGGCAGTCTCACCAAATTTACTTCTCTTACCGTCTGAGATGGTCATCCTTTCAGGCCCGGCGATCTCAGGTTATAATAATGAATTGCAATACGCAACAGAATCTATGGTGTTCGGAGTGAATGGTGATATAAACACGGAAGTTCGAGAAAGTGCTGTACATGAGATGGAAGGAGGAGGGGAGGGGGGGGATCCCGTGAAGTGGCAAGACGAGCCCGGAGAGTCACCTCACAATGACACGACTCTGGGGGGCCTCCCCTCCCCAGAACGGGCAGCATCTGCAGACCCTATTCACGAATATGGTAAAATTGGTTTGTTATCTTTAGCAATATTCATTACTATTGTAGGTACTGGAATAAAGTCACTAAATATATAGATCCAGAGAAATGTCAATATACGTAACCCCACCATTCAACATGATTATAACTGGACCGAACTATTCTGGCAAAACAGAATTTATGTTGGACCTCCTCACCGGTCCGTACTTAAGGAAATTCGAATATGTGATATTCATTTGCCCAACATTCATGAATAATAAAGCGTATAATAGAAGATTCATTTTCACCGATGATAATGTGTTTATATTTCCAGTCGGACTCGATGCAGTGGATGATACATTAACCTACGTACATAAAGAATGGGCTGGAACGAATACTTTAATAATCCTCGATGACTGCGCCTCGTCCAAAGATATGAAGAAGCGCAGTAACGTTTTAGTCCAACTTGGGTTCAGCGCAAGACATGACGGATTATCTGTCTGGGTTCTGACTCAACAATATACTAGTATTAGTAAACCATTTAGGGAAAACATACAGATGTTAGTACTATTTTACACACCGAACAAGATAGACAACAAAACTATTATAAAAGAATATGGAATGGAGGTGTCAGAACGGGAAGCCGTGGGCCTAATCAAGCAATTGAAAAGTAGGTCATTCAGTAAACTAGTATTTCGTTTACGGATCCGTACGACATAAAATTTTTCGTATAATATAGCAATTATGGAAGCTGAAGGTTTCACCCCGAAGGCACTCTTAGAGAATTATATTACAACCCGAAAACTGGTTTTGGAGGTGTACAAAAATTGTATGACGCAGCACGGGCCAGCGGACTCCACGTCACTAAGAAAGAGGTGCAGGATGGTTAAAAACTCAGCTAACCTATAATCTACATAAACCGGTCCCTCGTACTCATGGAGGCCGGCGCGTTTTTGTAACATCGATAGACGCCCAGTGGGAAGCGGATCTCGTGGAATTCCCTCCCCCGTTCGCAAAAGAGAATCGTAACATTCGATACATGCTAACAGTAATCGATGTACTCAGTAAATATGCATGGGCCAGGCCGATACAGTCAAAAACGGCTGATGATACGTTACAGGCGCTACAAGACGTGATTAAGAAATCCGGGAGAAGGCCCGACAAACTTCAGACAGATGAGGGGCGGGAATTTACTAATCGAAAAATGCAGGGGTGGCTCCAGGAGGCGGGAATTCACTGGTTTCACACCTACAGTGACAAAAAAGCTAGCGTCGTTGAACGTTTTAATCGGACCCTCAAGACGATGATGTGGAAAACTTTACATACAGACAGACACGTGAATGGCTTTCTATTCTACCACAACTTCTCGAGAATTACAATAACACCGTTCAACGGAAGTATCAAAATGAAACCCAGGGACGTAACAGAGGAGAACGATTGGCAGGCATTTTATACACTATTCGGTCCTGAGTTGGCAGCCGGGGGAGCCAACCCTGAATTCAAGCCGGGAGAACGGGTTCGAATTACAAAATACAAGACCACTTTTAAGAAAGGATATTTACCAAATGGACAGAGGAGATTTTCGTAGTTTCAAAAGTTGTGTATGCGGCTGGCTTGGGAACGCCACCAGTTTACAAAATAAAAGATCTGAATGGAGAGGAAATACTCGGCACTTTCTACTCCGATGAACTTCAGAGCGCACCTTCAGAACGCGACGAGCTGTACAGAGTAGAACGAATTTTGAAGACGAAAAAAATTAGAGGAAAGAAATATTATCTGATAAAATGGAAAGGTTATCCGGAAAGTTTCAATAGTTGGGAGCCGGAGGAAAATGTTATTAGTACTTCGTAAGTTCCTGTCCATGGTACTTGTCAAGTACTAACGTAAGTACTACGTAAGTACTAACGTAAGTATTTACGAAAGTTATTCAATAAGTACCATGGAAAAAGTCTTAATTTCTTGAAAGCCGAAAGTGTCAGTTTACCACCCCACTTCCACCCCCCACCTGGCCAAGTATTTATCATGTACTGTCGTAAGTAATGTTCACTTACTGCATCTTTTTCGGCAGTATGTGGATGAGGTGGTATCTCAGTTCCTGAACATATTAAGTTTGCAAGATCTTCAAAACGACTTCTCATGTTACCACAGTCCGTTCTTTCGAGTCCCCCTTGTTTCAGCTTTATCGATAAGTTCTGGTTGAAGTATAATGTACACAACTGACATGAGCCATAGACAAGTAACTTCAAAGTCCCTTTCAGAACCGTAGGGTTTCATAATGTCAAGTGCTCGTAGGTCAAACGAAGCATTATAAGCACACACAGATTCACACATTAAGAAGTTTGTGTAGGTTCTTGAGTGAGACTCGAGGTTGTTCTAGTTGTTCTTGACCAGGTGGGAAGTACGCTTTTTCAAGTTCCTCCTCCTTGAAACCGTCTATTAAAAATCCTTGGCTGCCGCCGCTCCATGCAATTCCAAAGTCAAAAGCTTGTGGATATTCTACTGGTCCGACTGTCTCGGTATCAATTGTTGGATTAAGTATATTCTTGAGAACGAGGGGGGTAAGAGCGTTCCGAATTACCAAACATGGAAGCCTATAGTCGTGGCAAATTTCTAAGAAAGTCTGTTTGAACTTGTTGTGAATCTCTTCTAGTTCTTCTAAGGCGGTTATTTCGTACGACCTGGCTCGAGTCAACACATTCCGCCTGCAATAATCCCAAGGCATATCTTTGAATATGATAATGAAACTGGGTAAATGGTCAAATGCTCTAGAAACAATCTTTTTTTCTTCCGCTGCCACGCCCCGGATTCGAGAAAAAGTCAGATGTTGAATTATGGAAGAGTCACAAATAATGTAGTGTTCTGAAGGGGAGCCCCCCCTCCCTCACCCAAGCCTGATATTGTAAATTAAGAGTATGTTCTATAAACTGTTTCTGAAAATCGGCAATCGAAACAACGACACGCCCATTATAAAAGTCGGCAATGTTGCTGGAAAAACTAGTGTCAAATTCTGGTACGTGAGTCATCGTAGCAACTCCCTCTTCTTTCAAATTTATTGCATCGTAACTCTTACCACTTCCAGTTGGTCCATTTATGAATATGTATGACATTTTGGGGATACTATATCATAGAAAAAATTTTTTTAAATTATTTTTATTAAGATATATACGATAATACAATGACAATCCTTTCTATTTCAGATGCAATAAAAAATACTTGAAACCGGAGAAAACATCAAAATTGATGATGGAGGCAAATTAGTATTTGGTGAATATGTAGATCCTTTCATATACGTAGACAGTGAGCTAGAAGTAGTTTTCAACATCGGACCTAAATATGGTTCTAAAGATCCAGCTACATGCGATGGGGTGTGTGTCCGTTGGCAACCGAGTCTTCAAAAGTTTACTGATTTAATAATATTCCGTACCCTAGGTGAAAGTTTCGATGCATCTACTGCTAAAAGTTATGCTGCAAGCCTGGCCGCTCACTCCAAGAATACTATCGGAACCGTCACCGAAGGGAATCCTATCGGACGACTGCAGATTTTACAATCCATCTAAAGTTTATCAGAAGCGAGGGAGCGGGGGCAGCCAGTTGCGTATTTTAAATTTCAGTTTAAAAGAGGGAGAAATCACGATTTCGATACATGTATTGATATGGTTCAAGAAATTGACTGCGGTTTTAAAGCAGTGAGCCCATTGCCAGTCCGAGAAAATCCTGCTATTGTACCTCGTAATATCAGGAAAGGTAGTAAGATAGAATTCTTAGCATTTAAACCGCGATTAAATAAACGGATTAAATAAACGTGCTCTTTCTTTCACTGTTGAGAGGTTATTTTGTGCTGCGCCTAATAAACCAGAAATTCAAGATGCGGAAGAAACTAGTCGACTTAGAAAGATTAGGGAGATATATAAACAAATAAATGCTGACAAAAATATTATAGTGGATTTTGATGAATTAGAATAGATATTTTCTTTTAATAAATTATTTATGATATATATAGGACAGTACAATGGATCCAATCGTGAATGAATATAAGATAAACCAATTGGTCGATATACTTGACCTCGATTTAAATAGAGGGCTAGACACTCAGAATTATCTGTATACCATGACTCACACAGATTTAACAGATTCTTCAGGTAAAGGTTTTACTCTAGAAAATCCCTTCGGTAAAAAACCATGGATAATTTCAATGATCTTAGAGAAGAATTGGTGAAGAAATGGGAGAAGGTGCCGCCGCAGTTTATTCCAAGGAGACTTACTGTGCATTACAAAACACTAAAAAAAAAAAAAAAAAAAAAAAAAAAAAAAAAAATAAAAAAAAAAAAAACGGCGCTTACGGAGTGGTGTTCATTCCAAGGGTGTATTTATAGAAAAAAGATTTTTTCCTACGAAGTCAAGCGAGTCGAGGATATCGCGCAGATTGATATCGAAGGTATGGCCAAAGAAAGAAAGATGTACCGTGTTTATACAGAAATGGAAGTCAAATTCAAAAATCCAAAAGATCAAAGTGTGCAAAATCGTACATACTATGTTAACTATAAGGGGGGTATATACACAAAAGATAAGGGAGGGGCGGCAGTGAAAGAACAATTAGTAAAAGACTACAAAGAATGGCTTGATAAAACTGAAGCTGTTGAGGGTTCTGGTCTAGTTCTCGAGGAGATACTTAATTTTAAAGTAAGACTGGTAGAATTACTACTTGGGGCTGGCCCCGGCCCCCAACTGCCGGAATGGTTGAAAAATAAGAAATGTGTGAGCGATCTTGTGCTACTCAGAGGCGCCGAGAACTGCTTCCAGTATGCCGTCGTAGCAAGTTTAAAGTTAGCCGACCCCGAGTTTCGTAAAAAGAAGGCTGGTAATACCAGAAAAAATTGGAATACGTACTCTCCATTTATAGCCGATTACTGTTGGGACGGCATTCCATTTCCAACACCGCCGATGATACTATTTTCGAGCGTTTTGAGCGACAAAATCCGAGCATCAGACTCAAAGTATTTCAGATCTGCGAGTCCGATCCCGATCCGTCCGGTATAACTGTGTTTTACGGAGCCCCTAACAGAACCCCTCACGGAACGGTTCCGATAGGGGAAGGTGGAACCCGTCCCGGAACCGTCCAGACAGCGAAGATTTTACTAATAGTCGGCGCCGATGGCAACCCTTCGAGTCACTATGTACCAATTACTGCGGAAAATCGCCTTCTTAATTCTAATAAAAATCGTAAGAATGTGCACAGACGGAAGTGTATTTGTACGATTTGTGGAAAAGGATTTGCGTCAACAGGAGAGTTGGAAGAACATGAGAATTATTGTGGAACAGACACTGCCCAGCCAGGTTTTCCTAAGGAAGTATGTCAATTCGAAGGACATCGGAAGAAGGTCCCCGCCCCCTACGTCGTCTATGCAGATACTGAGGCAATTATTGAGAAGGGGACCGGTCGACATATTCCAATTTGTCTTTCGTATGTTATGGTGGAACGGGGGTGGGGAGGATCGCGGACCTCTTCGGACGAGGCCGACCCACTGTTTATGGTAAAAGAACATT